>NC_045803.1:22398001-22586941 GCF_009873245.2 Balaenoptera musculus | reverse complement strand
TGTTGAGCATCATCCTGATCCTTTTGAGTAGTGGCAACTCAAAGCTGTGTGCAGTGGACTTTCCTGAAGATTCAGGGCAATGGAGGGGATTATCTTATATCTACCATAGCAAACAATCCAAGTTTGAGGCTTAATGTTTCTCCTTTAAAATTCTCTCAACCATTTCTACTCTTGTAGTCATTTCATATTTCATCCAGCCTTCTGCTTTATTGTTGAGCCTCCTGTCTTCTTTGATCTTCTACCTCTCTGTAGCTCACTCATGCCAACACCATGAACTCCTATTCAGGTATTACTCAAAGCAATTAGTGTGATGTCTTTATCTCTCTTTCTCTCTCTCTCTTCCCCCTTTAGTCCTTCACTCCCTCTTTCTTTCTCATTTTGTTTATATATTCCTCATTTTATTCATATAGCAGCCCAACCTGGCCCATCCTGAGCTCTAGGGGCTTTCATATGCTTATCAGATGGTATTCCTAAAGCAGAGAATTCTCTATAATTCTCGCCCTAAGGGGCATTGTACACTCAGCTCTTGAAATAAATTATGTCATTCTCACCATTACTCTCACAATGAATTTGCAGCAATTTAATGGATAACATATGAGGGAAATGGCCTGACCCTTATTAGATCCAGCAAATGCTAGCTATTATTATTTGTATTATTATTGACAGAGTAGATGCTTAGTATATTTTGGAACATTGAGTGAATGAATGAGTGGATAAATGACAGAACAAATTGCTCATGAACACAGAGGAATACTAGAGTCCAAGAGTTTTTTGGAAAGATCACCATAACCTCTCTCAACTATCCTTTGTTACCTTGACCTTTCTTAATTAGGTGGCAAAAAGATTTTTAATAGCCTGTGAAAAGGGGAAATGTTTCATTAGTTCCATTTTGCAGGTGGAAATGCTGAGGACTAGAAATTCGACTTTCACAAAGACATGCAGCTAATAAAATTCTAGACAGGCTGAGAATTGCTCACAATCTGGACTCTGGAGTAAAGCTGCTTGGTTTCACATCCCAGGTGAACCATATTAATCTGCAACCTTTGGCAAATTATTATACTTCTCTGAATCTCAATATCCTTATTGGCAAAATGGTGATTAATATAGTACCTACCTCTTAGGAGTGTTAGACAATTAAAGTCTCCATGTACAGTGCATTGCGTGTCCTCTGTCCAGATACCAAACACACCATGATTGGTCCAACTTCTGGCTGAGGTTCTGCCACTGTAAGGACTCCTTTACCATGTCTTCCCTCCACTCCTCATCCTTCTTATTACTAAATGGTAGGTCCATCCTGCATCATTACAAGAAATGTCTGCCCTCTCCTGTGGGGACTATCTCAGGTGTTCTATTTCCTGGGCCTGTCCAACATTCCTATCAGTCCAAATAATCCTATAAACACAGTTTTTGAGCTTTGACAGTGTTATGGGCTGTCAGAGCACCACCCCCCCCCGCCTTCATATGTTGAAGTCTTAATACCCAGAACCTCAGAATGTGACTATATTTGGAAATAAGGTCTTTAAAAAGATAATTAAGTGAAAATGAGATCATTAGATAGAGGGCCCTAATCCAATATGACTGGTGTCCTTATAAGAAGAGGAAATTTGGGCACAGATAGTACAAAGTGAAGATTATATGAAGACACTTGGGGAAGATGAATGACCAGCCAAGCAGAGAGACCTCAAGAGAAACAAATCTTGCTGATACCTTTGTTTTGGACTTCTATCTTCCAGAATTGTGAGAAAATTAATTTGTTGTTTAAGCCATCTGGTCTGTGGTACTTTGTTATGACAGCCAGAACAGACTAATACAGACAGCAAAGGGCCAGACCTCCCATTTCAAAAACTGATGCAGGAAACAGAAAGGTAAATGTCGTGGGAATGCCATTTGATATTCAGTGCTTTATTCTGCAGTTGTAATTCATGGCAGAATCTCCCACAGCCCTACAGGAATGACAAGAGAAAACTAAAAAATGGTATTTTTCAAAATAAATTCTGTAGAAACCAGTATAAAATCTCAGGAAAGATAGAAAGAAAGAAAGAAAGAAAGAAAGAAAGAAAGAAAGAAAGAAAGAAAGAAAGAAAGAGAGAAAGAAAGAAAGAGAGAGAGAGAGAGAAAGAAAGAAAGAAAGAGAGAGAGAGAGAAAGAAAGAAAGAAAGAAAGAAAAGAAAGAGAGAAAGAAAGGGGGAAAGAAAGAAAAAGAAAGGGAAAGGGGAAAAAGAAGAAAATTTCCAAGAACACTGAGTTTGGAAACGTTTACATACTCTAATGCCCACCATTCCCCTTTTAAGACTCACAATGCATATTAAAGGCTTTGAGAAGTCCTAGAGAAAAACAAACTAGAAATTTGTTATTACAAAGAGAAAAGAAAAGATTGTAAATCTTTTTTTCTGATTGTCAGTCATTAACCTATAGCTGAACTAGTATACCATGAAACATACTTTCTGAAATTCTTATTTAATGGTTCCTCCAATGTGCAAAGAATCAGCTTAGAAGCAAGCTGAACTTACAATGCGAAGTGAAAGCATTTTAAGCTTGGGCAGCATGTTGCAGGACCACACGTGTCTACATGAAAATGCGGATCAGTAGCAGATAGAGCACATTTCAAAACATGCCTTGACACCCACTCATATCTGTTACAGAGAAGGAAAATTGTGAATTTTGTGTGTCAGGGCTTTGCTCATGTCTGTTGTGGAGGTTAATACAGTAACTGTTTAATTACTGGTAGCTGTGAATAACTGGAGCTCAACTCACATATTCATACATCTTACATCCCTTGGTAGGAGCCCAAAGGCTGCCAAACTCATCTTAAAATGGGCACCACATGTTGGTGGAAGGGAATGAGAAGAAAGAGGCTAAGGCAGCAGGTTGAGGCTACATGGTGAAAAGACTTGGATCACCCCAAGGAGCCTGGTGTGCTCCTGCAGGAATGGGGAGATGACAAAGAACACTAATATATCAGGGTGACTTTTTGAAGAAGCTTATTCTGGCATCTAATGAAGATAATCGTACAAAGAGAAGAAATTGGAAGCAAGAGAACTAGAAAGCATTTATAATAGAGAGCCCTGACTCAAGGATTTGGTTTAGATTTGGGGGATGAGGAAAAATTCAGGGACGAACAGTTGCTTTGTGGCTTGGTAGTCCAGAAGGCAAGGATGTGTGATGCCCATGACCTGATCAGGGAGATAAAGGGAGATGGGTTTGTAGGAAGAGAAGGAGTCTGTGTTATATGCCCAATGCTTGTGAATTAGAGTGAGAAAAATCACTTGCTGAATCTGCCTTTTTAACATCTCAGTAATTCCACAACACAGATTCTGTTATATAAATGAGCATCAGGGTCATTCTGTGATTCTCTAAGCCAGAAAGTGACTGGCAATTCCAGCTAGTGAGCATACTTTGGTGAAGTTCTACCTTGAAGACAGGATTCTTGTATGGCACACTCTGTCTGACTCAGCTTTGCATTTGGACCAGGTTAGACATGCAGAGCTTTTGTAGATTTGCTGCTTGCAGGCAAGATTCTGCACACATTCTGCCCCAGGCCTCCTTGCCTGACCAGATTATGTCAACTTTGAGATACTTTCCTGGACCTAACGTGCTTTAAGTGACACTTTTGGTATTGTCAGTAATGGAAAGGTTTTAAGGAAGGGAATTTATTTTTTAATAACTATCATTATAGATATAGCTGTAGAAAAAAGTGTATCAGCTAAATATGTTGGAACATCCTGATAGAAAAAGGTAATTCAAGGAGCTCAGTTTACATTCAAAGTGCATTTGGGAATCACGGGGTATGATAAGCTGCTCATGCCCTCTGACTTGTGAAATTTAGGAACCTATGAAACATATGAATCTACATACATGAAAAATCCAGTCAGTCACTAATAACTTTAGCCTTGATTGGGCTAAAGAGTGCTCTCCAGAGAGAGGGAGAAAATAACATTGTAGGGGGTATGTTTAACCTGCATAAGAAAATATATGGTTTTAACACATAATATAAAACTCAGTGTTGCAAATTATAGTTATCAGGTCATTGAAGTAGGCTCAGAGAGGATCCATTTGTCCCACCCTTCACTGGCACTGCATTTAATTATTCTGTGTAGTTTAAAGCTAGCAGAATGAAATAGCACTTTTTTTTTTTTCAAATACTGTCTAATTTGAACTTCAGCAACCCAGACTGGCCTCCTCAGCCCCCAAACAGCTTGGGTGAGGAGTCTGAAGAGTCTGCAAGGACAATGATGCCTCGAATGGGCCACAAGGAACACTCCAACTCTGCTTAGGTGAGAAGTTTCAACATGTTCCTCTCCCAAGTTCCTCCTCTGTGAGGGTTTTAGAGTGGCAGCATGATGGACTTCTTTGTGCAAGATGTTTCCAAAAGTTGTGTTGATGGAGAAATTTCTTTGGGGGCTTAAGTTTCTATTTACCTTTTGTGACATGATTTTTAAAAAAAACAAAAAACTCATCATCTCCCTTTCCTGCAATCTCAGCAGCAGAAAGGAGATAAGGCAGGTCCAAAATGAATTGATGGCTGGTATGCTGCCAGGATTATCTAACGTGCCCCTTTAACAAATACAGTCTTTAACATGCAGTAACATTTGCAATCTTAGGGCTTGGTGATAAGAATAATTGTATTCTTTACACAGTCGAATACAGCAACATATTTCTGAAATAATTTTCTTCGTCTAGAATTACACAGAATTCTGCTGAGTGGCACATTCAAGTGGATTTTTATTAGGAAGGTTCCAACGAACTGTTTAGTGGCAGAGAGACTTCATGTTTAATTTAATTTCTCAGAACCAGGGTATTGTTGAGAAAGACATCAGACAACCACTGAGTGCTGGTTAACAGGAACATCTCACCAGTCAGGGCTCATGTTTTCAAGCCCAGCAACCAACAAGCACTCACTGAGACACTCTTATTCAGAAGTGAACACTAAGACACTTCAGGATTCCAATGAGTATATGTTGCCTGCCTCTTCTTTGGTCCCAGAGGAGACATAAACTTTTGTATTGAGCCTGGATAAAAGTCATCTTCAAACAGACCTTCACACCCCCGTTTACTTCAGTTCAGGACTTTGGTGTAGGGTGGAATCAAGAGTTTTATAACAAGTTTTGCCCATGTGAGGCATTCTCTTTTTCTTTTTTGGTTTCTGCACAGACAATAATCTGAAAAACAATTTAATACATTAGAAAGTCTTATAAGATTACCATAAGCACATGGTAAACTCTGGTACTGATCTATAGTGGATTGAATGGTGTTCCCTAAAAAGATTTCCACATCCCAATCCCCAGAACCTATGCATGTGACCTTATTTGGAAAAATGGTCTTGCAGGTGTAATTGTTAAGGTTCTCATGATAAGTAGATCACCCTGGATTAACTGGTAGCCTCTAAATCTAAGAATAAATGTTCTTTATAAGAGACACACAGAGAAGAAAAACAGAGAAAAGAGGCGAAGGCCATGTGAAGACAGAGGCAGAAATTGGAATGATGCTGCCACAAGCCAAGGAACATCTGGAGCCACCAGAATCTTGAAGAAACAAAGGAAGATTCTCCCCTAGAGCATTCAGAGAGATCACAGCCTTGCAAACTCTTTAATTTTGGACGTTTGGTCTTCAGAATTGCAAGACAATGCTTTTCTATTGTTTTAAGCCACATAGTAATTTGTTAAAGCAGCTTCAAGAAACTAACAGTAGCTCCTCTTCTTTGTTTCTTGAAAATCAGGCATATCATGACACATACACACCACAACTTATGCTCTACTCATTACCTACCAGGAGTCTCCAAGGCTGGGATAGCTGAGTCTACAAATCTTACTAGTTCAGAGGATGTCAGGAATGGAAGGCGCCTTAGTCTCTTCTTAAAGAGAAGTCGTTGAACAAGCTATTCCCTGAAACTGAATCCTAGGCCCCACCCTACCAGTCACTGGCTGGGTGCTCTTTCCAGAAGCTGGAGCATTCTTCCTTCCAGGTTGCCCTAGCTTGGTATAGAAAGTTCTTGTGATCTGGCCCCAAATCGCCTCCCTCTGTAGCCTCACCTTCTACCCCCACTCTTAGCCCTCCCACCTACAGGAACCTTTCTGAACATGCCCTGTCCTCTATCATTCATGTGCTGTTCACTACACTCGGCTGAAACAGGGACAAAAGATCCTTTAAAAACCAGATTCACCTCTCCAAAGATCTTTTCCTTATTTCCCAGGTGGGTATCACTCTGACCAACTCCCTCTACATAGTGTACATTACTCTGTTGCTACTGACCACATTATAGAACTCCTTACAAGACCCATAAGACCTGCAGGCTTCCTAGGCTTCCTCTCTACATTACCTCTAATCACTTTCCACTCCAGTCCTTCAAATTCACCATGCCAAATTCAGTCCTGCCAAAGGAGCTTTGCACACACTGTCCTCTCCTGGAAATCCCTTTCTCTATGCTTATGAAACTCCACTAAAGCCTTTAATCATAGTTGATATGTTCTACTTCTTTTGTGTGGTTATTGGCTCAATGTCTATGTCATCACTGGGTAGAAAGCTCTGTAGGGCATAGATTATATGTGATTGGGTTCCTAGTATTGAGGCCAGCACATAGTAGGTCTAACAGAGGAATTATTGGTGATTGTATGATTAGTCTACAAGGATAATATTTCACTACTCTATGAGTTCCCAAAAGGTAGGGACTTGTTAATTTTATATCTTTAGCATTAGCACAGAGACTGTATTCAAGAATTATTTGAATAAATAAGTTAAACTTTCCCTTTCTGGATTATAGTTTTAGCATATAGAAAATTTGAGAATTGGAGCATCAACAACTCTTATACTTAGTAAGTCATAGCTCACTTAGAAGGGGCAAAAAATTGCATATTCTTCTTAAGCTAACTAATCCCCCTTATTGATGAAAAAAATAACAAAATAATGACAATCAGGTAGTTGTACATTCATTTAAAATATTAACTTATGTTTTCTTTTTGACTGGTAATCCTTTTTTTATCTTTTTGCCTCCCTTCCCACCCCTTTTCTTCCCACTAATTTCCTTATTCAAACTAGACCAGAGGTGCTCTTTACCTTAGGGAAAGATTGTTACAGCAGAAAGGCAAAGAGAAAGAAAAGTCAATTCTAACCTCTCAATATCAAATCAGGCTGTTGAAGCAAATGACTGGGTGTCACTAGGGTCTGCAGGAGACAGACAGACAGAGCACTGAAATCAAGGACAGTTTAACAAAGGGACTACTTATGAAGGTGTGGGCAGTGTGTAGGAAGACCACAATGTGTGGGGAGATGCATGGTAAATAGCACCAACATGGCTTTACGACTCTAAGTCAGAAGAGGTAGGGGAAGGAGAGAGCCTTGCAGAGAGGGCTACTTGGCAGGAGTGGAGATCCTTAGTCAAGGGACTTAGACAGCCTACAGTGACCTAGCAGGGGTGGAGCAAAGGGTAGAAATGCCCAGCTCCACACTCTTCCTTCCCTTAGATCCTCTGCCCAATACCAACTGGGAACCAGAAGACAGGGGTCCCACTGATAAAGCCATACAAAGTAGCCTCCCAGAGCACAGAGGTGAAGGACAGATAGAAGATATCCAGAACAGACAAATACTGGTTTCAGAGAATGAAGTTTACAAGGACCATCAGCCAAAATTTTATGCCATAACAATAAATTTGGGAAAAATAAGAATGTCCTCAGGGCCAGTTTTCCTGCCCTTCCACTGTTTCAGTCCCTCAGAATAAAGACGCTTGGAACTAGAGCAAAGGAAAGGGAGGGGAAGTGAAGCAACACAGTGATGGGGAGGGGGTGCTCATTAAAGGTACATTATCCTGTAGGTTGAGTTCCTTAGGATAAGGAAGTGAAGTCCTAGATAAGTTCCAGGACCTGAGAAATTAAGTGATCTGTACTGCACTTCCAGTGGAGCCCAAGGAAACAGCACATCTCCTGGAGCCTCCACACCAGCACTGTGTCACCAACATCAGTCAGGAAGTACAGCTGGAATGTTCTACAGATAAACACTCTTTAGGTCCTAGATCATGTGCTAGGCACTGGAGATATAATTATGAGGAAAATAGACCTGGTCTCTGCCCTCAAGGTGCAGATACTTGCCTGTATTAAACTCAATCCAGAGTCCTGACTCTGTTTATTTGGAGTAGTGGTGTATTGGAAAACCCATTTTTCTTAGCAAACTGAGACAAATTGAGTGGTCAATGGCCTGAATCCCATCCACACAAGCATGTGAAACACTATCAACATTGGACTTTCCACCTCCTGGTTAAAACCTAAATGACACATTTCTTTTTTTTTTTTTTTTTAATTTATTTATTTATTTATTTATTTTTGGCTGTGTTGGGTCTTCATTTCTGTGCGAGGGCTTTCTGCAGTTGCGGCGAGCGGGGGCCACTCTTCATCGCGGTGCGCGGGCCTCTCACTATCGCGGCCTCTCTTGTCGCGGAGCACAGGCTCCAGACGCGCAGGCTCAGTAGTTGTGGCTCACGGGCCTAGTTGCTCCGCGGCATGTGGGATCTTCCCGGACCGGGGCACGAACCCGTGTCCCCTGCATTGGCGGGCGGATTCTCAACCACTGCGCCACCAGGGAAGCCCCCACATTTCTTAATTAGTGGTTGGAATGATAACTAAAGCCATCATAGGTGTAAGCCTTGACATCAGTAGTGACACAAAGAAGGGTATACTTTCTTCTACTCAGGCTGCTATTTAGTAGATTTTGCAGACTTCTATTTAATAGAAAATTTTAGAGCTCTAGTGGGAAGGAGGCTTCAGTGTTAAACCAAGAGTCTAGCCTTGACGGCCAGTGAGGACTATGTTCTGAAGACTCAACCATCATGCTTCTCACTTCCCACCCACATGTTTCCATAGGTCCAGTGAGTCCCCTGCACCCACCAGTGCAGGCAGCCAGGGCCTTTCACAGGGAAGGGGGAACTAGTTACACCAGAACAAAATAAGGCAATTTGGTCTTTCACGCTTCAAAATAGTCCTTGGAAACCAAGAGTCGATTTGTAGGAAACAGAAATTTTGAGTTGTGTAGAGAATTTATAAGTTCTTATAAGTAAACTTGTAATGTTACTCCCATGAAGGGTAGACTAAGAAAAATCAATAAAGAACAAGGCTTTCAGGCAAAATAAAGGTCTTATATGTGGAGAGGGTATGCAGTGAGAGAGACGTTCATTATAAAGAGGAGCCGTTCAGAAGGTCTTGGAGGTAAGGACAAAGGACCACATGGGCAGAAGGGTTAGTACTGACAGACTGACTCTTCACATTCTTGCCTCCCTACCCAGGGTGTCCCCTCAACCCTTAACAGAGTCCTGTAGGGACAGGCAGGGCCTGAAGACCCTCCAGGCATCATCCTAGCCAGAACAATACAGTGCTGTGCAGGCTTGTTGCTTTCTTTCTAGGCACTGGCCTTTAAGGAAGACAGCCCAAGAATGGGCAGAACCTCTGTCACTGGGATTTGTCCAGCAGAAATTATACCTATCCATGCTGCAGGACTTCCTTCATGCCTGTCTACTCTTTATGTATGAACCCTACTGTGTTTGGGAAAGGCAGGTGGGCAATGACAGACGTTGGAGAAGCCAATAGGCAACAAGCAGTGTCACTCAGCAGACCTCTTTATCAGCTTTTCCTACTAAACCAATTCAATCCTGTGTGCATGGCCTGATCCCACACACTCAGCACAGCAGTTTAGGTCTTTCACTTCTGTTTAGGCACAGAGAAGATCATCTGCTGGGAGAAAAAGGCTTGTCAAATATTGTGATGTGGAGTTCACAGGTACAGTGAATACACCAGTTGGTCTGCATGCTGGATGGAACCTGAATGTGAGAAGACCAAGTAGGACTGACAGGCTTATTGGAGATGAAGACAGACATGGCCAGATTACCGGGAGAAAATTCCAGGCAGGAGCTGGGGAGGTAGAATGATCATGGAGCATATATGTTCAGAAAAGAGCTCATTGAAAAGTCTCACACACGCAAGTTATGACATACTTCCTCCACTTAGCAAGGGGTGATCTCAGCTAAGGGGAAAAATAAGGGCTTGGTCCTGGCCAGAATAGTCAGGTATTAAATAGTATTTAGGAGGACATGTATTTATAGAGAAAAGGACTAGGGAGGTAAAATGTAACACTAACTACCCTGTCATTTATGCAGCAACTAGAGTGCTGTGTTTTAAAAGGGAAGTCAGCATTGTATCACAATTTGTATACCCTTGAAGAGCTTACCCTTGCAGTTTAGATACCAACTTCTTATTGACTCTATAACCTTCCCCATGTCTGCTCTCTTCCCTTAGTCCCCAACTTCATTTCTTGCCACTTCCCCTCCTCCCATCCAGCTTGGTAAATTACTTGGCACCTGTAGCACGCTAACCACTAACCTCTTCCCTATGTGGGGCTTGCACAGACTCTTACCTCTACTTGGAACTCTTCTCTACCCCCCACCCCCACCCCTGATAGTCTTGGTTAATTCCCATCTATCTTTCAGGTCTTTACTTGAAGGTCACTTCCTCAGAGAAAACTTCCCTAACTTTTCAGTCTAGTTTATCATTGCTAATAAATACTCTAATTTTCCTGCATGGCACATAAATTGTATAAGCAAGCTTTCACTTGCGTGCTTATGCATTTAATGTATGTCTCCCATAAGTACCAAAAGGCAAGCAGAGCTTGATTGTGGCTATCTGATCTCAAAGACCCCCTACTCTCACCACTTTACCACCCAATTGTCTCTGAAGGATTGAAGGTGAAAGAACTGGAAAAAGATGAGGTGCAAAGTGAGCTGACTGGGGAGACCCATAATGACCTTTGACACCACTTTTTAGCCTCTCCTGACCCAGTGGGTAAGCACACTGCCACGGGGAGCTCTGAGACGAGGCAGGGCCCTAGGCTGGGTTTTTGGTGTGGCCCTGGGATGTTGCTCATACTTCACCCTTGCCCATCCATAACCCCTGTGGACTAGAGCTAAACATCTCCCTCATGAGGCAGGAACTCTTATCCCCATTTACCAGAGAAGTGAACAAAAGTCAACGATGGGGAGACCTGGAGTGGGAAGCATGTCTGTGTGATTGCAAAGCCTATGCTCTTTCCAATAACACTGTGCTTTTTAAATGAAGATGATACAAGCTCCGTCCAGCATCACTGGAGAAAAGGCAGAGCTGACAGATGGATAGATATAGAGACAGACAGACAAATGGATAGACAATCTTCCCTTTGCTGTCACCTAAGACATTGACATTTCCTCTCAGTTCATTTCCCGAATCCTCCTGCTCCCTGCAGTCCTATCATCTTTCAGTGGCTCACCTCTGCACTTTCATTAATCCCTTATCACTTGCCCTTCAACTCTAATCTAGGACTTTGTGAGGACAATTATAGTCAAAGTTTCTTAGAAAGAGATACTGACCTGCAATCCAGCCCTTTATCTCAGCAGGATCAATATGCAGATTACTGGTGAAGTGGACATGTATTTAAAAACATGTCCAGCTAATTAACCCTTCAGATGTGTCCATGAAGTCTCATTAGCTGTTTATAAATTCTAATTGCATGTACTGCTTACCACCTAGTAAAAGCATGCCTGACAGAGGTACACATGGAGATCCCAGCTTGTTTGAAGAATTTATTGCACAGGAAAAGAGAGAGAAAAATTATATATGTATATAGCCAGCCCCAGGCAGCATAGGAGGCTCACCCAAAGCTGAAACTGATGACTCCAATATATAAATTATAATAATAGGTCAGACAAATTGTCTGTTATATAACATGCTGATTTAAGAGACTTGAGATTATCTAAACTAACATGCAGATGAGGAATTTGGGGCCCTGAGAGGGTATATGACTCTCTGGTCCCCACTGCAGTGCAGGGCCTGGACTTCAGAGTGTCTGATGCCCACGTAGGGCTCTATCCAAGAGAGGCTGCCATTTCTCAGGAGAGAAGTTGAGAGAACAAGCCAGTCATCTTCCTGTCTGGCCTAAGATACCTTGGTTCTCATGTCTCCTAAGCATACACAGCAGCTTCCCAATCACTGTTACAAAGAGAACAAAGAGAAAGACATAAATCTATCCTGAGCTGATGAGACAGAGAGGAAGAACAAAGAATTTGGGCTCCAGAGTGTCTACTACTGTAATAGCAATGGACTGCTTTTGTTGAGTGCTAACTGTATCCAGGTGTGGCTCTTATCTCTTTAGACATTACACATACTAACTCATTTACAAATGAAGTATCAGAGGCTTAGCAAGGTCAAGTGGCTTGTCTAAACTCACACAGCTGGTCAACATTGAAGCCAGAATTCTAGCTTTAGTCCTGCATTGCAAAGCAATTTTTTATTGCCTCAACAGGCAAGGTGCAAATTAACTAGAATTAAGCTGAGTGGTTTGATTTTTGTTCTTTACAAAGATTTATTTGAAAGCCAAGCTTGTGTTTGACCTTTGACAGGAGCTAGAGGAAATGCAGATAATATGGAAAAAAGAGAATCACGTGGTAGACTAGGGTAGTGAATGAAAGCTCCTGCTTATGTCAGACAGATGCACGGTTTTGTTCTGCCTCACTGAGAAAAGTTACTTAAATTCCTTGACTATAAGTTTTTTCATCTTTAAAATGGGAATAAAATAGTACCTACCTCAGAGTTGTGAGATATATTAGGCTAGTCCATACATATTTCCTGGAACAAGTCAGGCACCTGGGGGTCAGTAAAGCTCATTAATGAGATCCTCAACCATCATGAATAAATGTTAATGGTTAGTGATGATGACTGAAGAAAATGCTATTGCTAATGGTAATGATGGTGATGCTGATGATAAAAGCAGTGGGGATGTTATTACTGCTACTGTTACTGCTGCTGCTGCTGATGTGATAATAGTGATAAAGCAAAAGAATATAGTCCTGACAGGTCAGGAGCTGGCCGTCCATGTCAGTGGTTCCTAGCTGAAGGCAAGTTTTCCCAGGGGATATTTTGTTGTCATAACTGTGAAGGGAGTGTGGATGCTACTGGTGTCTAGGGGGTGGGGTCAGGCATACTGTTAAATACCCTGCAATGCACAGGACAGTCCCCACAGTAAAGAATTATCAGGCTAAAGGAAGACATATAAATGGCCACCACGTATACAAAAAGGTATTCAACATCACTAATCAACAGGGAAATGCAGGTCAAATCCACAATGAGCTATCACCTCACAACTGTTAGGGTGGCTATTATCACAAAACAAAAGATAAGTAAGTGTTGGTAAGGATGTGGAGAAATTAGAACACTTGTACACAGTTGGTGGGAATATAGAATGGTGAAACCATTCTGGAAAACAGTATGGTGTTCCTCAAAAAACTAAAAATAGAACTATTATATGATCCAGCAATCCCACTTCTGGGTAAACAGCCAAAAGAAATGAAGTTGGGATCTTGAAGAGATATTATCACCTCATGTTTATGACAACATTTTTCATAATAGACAAGATATGGGAACAACACAAATGCCCATCAATAGATAAATGGATAAAGAAAGTGTGGTATAGACACACAATGGAATATTATTCAGCCTTAAAAAAGGAAATTCCACCATTTGTGACAACGTTGTTAACCTAAAGAATATTATGCTAAGTGAAATAAGCCAGTCACAGACAGACAAATAATGCATGATTCTACCTACATGAGGCATCTAAAGTAGTCAGACTCAGAGAAGCAAAGAATAGAATGGTGGCTGCTAGGGGCTGAAGGGAGAGGGAAATGGAGAGATGTCACTCAATAGGTTTAAAATTTCAGTTTTTCAAGATGAATAAGTTCTAGACATCTGCTGCAGAACATGGCACCTATAGCTAACAGTATAGTATTATGTACCCTAAAATATGTTAAGAGGAGAGATCTCATGTTAAGAGTGCTTATCACACCAAAAAAATTACAAAAGAACACAAGGAAAATTTTGGAGTTAATAAATATGTTTAGTATCTTGACTGTGGTGATGGTATTGTGGATGTAAGCATATGTCCAAACTCATCAAGATGATAGATTAATACCACTACACACCTATTAAATGGCCAAAATCTAAAACATTGACAACATTAAATGCTGGCAAGGATGTGGAGCAGCAGAAGCTCAGTCATTGCTGGTAGATATACAAAATGGAAGACAATTTGGTAATTTCTTATGAAACTAAACATACTCTTACCATGTGATGGCAGTGGCACTTCCTGGTACTTATGCAAAGGATTTGAAAACTTCTGTCTGCAGAAAAATCTGCTCACAGATATTTATAGCAGTTTTATTCATAATTGCCCCAAACTGGACATAACCAAAATTTCCTTCAGCAGGTGAATGGATAAATAAAGAGTGGTACATCCAGACTATGGAATATAATAAAGCATTAAAAAGAAATGCATTATCAAGCCGTGAAAAGACATAGAGAAAACTTAAAAGAATATTACTTAGTGAAAGATGCCAATCTGAAAATGCTGTGTGATTCTAAATATATGACATTCTGGAAAAGCCAAACTACAGAGACAATTAAAAGACCAGTAGTTGCAAGGGGTAGGTGATGAATAGGTAGAGCACAGAGGATTTTTATGGCAGTGAAAATATGCTACATGATATTATGATGATGGATACATTATACATTTGTCCAAACCACAGAATGTAGAACACCAAGAGTGAACCCTAAGATAAACTATGGCCTTTGGGTGATAACAATGTGTCACTGTAGGTTTATCAGTTGTAACAAATGTGCTACTCTGATGGGGTGTATTAATAATGGGGGGGCTACACATGTGTGAGAGCAGGGGATATATAGGAAATCTCTGTATCTTCCTCTCAATTTTGCTGTGAACCTAAAAATGCTCAAGTCTTTTTAGAAAAAGGTATATATCAAATATATGTAATGTGCAATTTTTGGTTAAAAAAATGAATTATCTAGCCTAAAATGTAAATACTGTTTAGAAACGCTGGTCTAGGAAGATGGGAAATCTAACTACTAGAAGTTAGACTGAAACTTCTATTTTTTTTAACACCTTTATTGGAGTATAATTGCTTTACAATGGTGTGTTAGTTTCTGCTTTATAACAAAGTGAATCAGCTATACATATACATATGTTCCCATATCTCTTCCCTCTTGCGTCTCCCTCCCACCCTCCCTATCCCAGCCCTCTAGGTGGTCACAAAGCACCGAGCTGATCTCCCTGTGCTATGTGGCTGCTTCCCACTAGCTATCTATTTTACATTTGGTAGTGTATATATGTCCATGCCACTCTCTCACTTTGTCACAGCTTACCCTTGCCCCTCCCCATGTCCTCGAGTCCATTCTCTAGTAGGTCTGTGTCTTTATTCCTGTCTGACCACCAGGTACTTCATGACCTTTTTCTTTTTCTCTCTTAGATTCCATATATATGTGTTAGCATACTGTATTTGTTTTTCTCTTTCTGACTTACTTCACTCTGTATGACAGACTCTAACTCCATCCACCTCACTACAAACAACTCAATTTCGTTAACTCACATCTTCTTTATCCATTCAACCAATGATGGACACTTAGGTTGCCTCCATGTCCTGGTTATTGTAAATAGAGCTGCAATGAACATTGTGGTACATGACTCTTTTTGAATTATGGTTTCTCAGGGTATATGCCCAGTAGTGGGATTGCTGGTCGTATGATAGTTCTATTTTTAGTTTTTTAAGGAACCTCCATACTGTTCTCCATAGTGGCTGTATCAATTTACATTCCCACCAACAGTGCAAGAGTGCTCCCTTTTCTCCACACCCTCTTCAGCATTTATTGTTTCTAGATTTTTTGATGATGGCCATTCTGACCGGTGTGAGATGATATCTCATTGTAGTTTAGATTTGCATTTATCTAATGATTAATGATGTTGAGCATTCTTTTTTTTTAACATCTTTATTGAAGTAAAATTGCTTCACAATGGTGTGTTAGTTTCTGCTTCATAACAAAGTGAATCAGTTATACATATACATATATTCCCATATCTCTTCCCTCTTGCATCTCCCTCCCTCCCACCCTCCCTATCCCACCCCTCTAGGTGGTCACAAAGCACAGAGCTGATCTCCCTGTGCTATGTGCTTGCTTCCCACTAGCTATTTATTTTAAATTTGGTACTGTATGTATGTCCATGCCACTCTCTCACTTTGTCACAACTTACCCTTCCCCCTCCTCATATCATCAAGTCCATTCTCTAGTAGCTCTGTGTCTTTATTCCCGTCTTGCCATTAGGTTCCTCATGACCTGTTTTTTTTTTCCCTTAGAGTCCATATATATGTGTTAGCATACTGTATTTGTTTTTCTCTTTCTGACTTATGTCACTCTGTATAACAGACTCTAACTCCATCCATCTCACTACAAATAACTCAATTTCGTTTCTTTTTATGGCTGAGTAATATTCCATTGTATATATGTGCCACATCTTCTTTATCTATTCATCCGATGATGGACACTTAGGTTGCTTCCATGTCCTGGCTATTGTAAATAGAGCTGCAATGAACATTGTGGTACATGACTCTTTTTGAATTATGGTTTTCTCAGGGTATATGCCCAGTAGTGGGATTGCTGGGTCATATGGTAGTTCTATTTTTAGTTTTTTAAGGAACCTCCATACTGTTCTGCATAGTGGCTGTATCAATTTACATCTCACCAACAGTGCAAGAGGGTTCCCTTTTCTGCACACCCTCTCCAGCATTCATTGTTTCTAGATTTTTTGATGATGGCCATTCTGACTGGTGTGAGAGGATATCTCATTGTGGTTTTGATTTGCATTTCTCTAATGATTAATGATGTTGAGCATTCTTTCATGTGCTTGTTGGCAATCTGTATATCTTCTTTGGAGAAATGTCTATTTAGGTCTTCTGCCCATTTTTGGATTGGGTTGTTTGTTTTTTTGTTATTGAGCTGCATGAGCTGCTTGTAAATTTTGGAGATTAATCCTTTGTCAGTTGCTTCATTTGCAAATATTTTCTCCCATTCTGAGGGTTGTCTTTTTGTCTTGATTATGGTTTCCTTTGCTGTGCAAAAGCTTTTAAGTTTCATTAGGTCCTATTTGTTTATTTTTGTTTTTATTTCCATTTCTCTAGGAGCTGGGTCACAAAGGATCTTGCTGTGGTTTATGTCATAGAGTGTTCTGCCTATGTTTTCCTCTAAGAGTTTGATAGTGTCTGGCCTTACATTTAGGTCTTTTATCCATTTTGAGTTTATTTTTGTGTATGGTGTTAGGGAGTGTTTTAATTTCATACTTTTACATGTACCTGTCCAGTTTTCCCAGCACCATTTATTGAAGAGTTTGTCTTTTCTCCACTGTAAATGCTTGCCTCCTTTATCAAAGATAAGATGACCATATGTTCATGGGTTTATCTCTGGGGTTTGTATCCTGTTCCATTGATCAATATTTCTGTTTTTGTGCCAGTACCATACTGTCTTGATTACTGTAGCTTTGTAGTATAGTCTGAAGTCAGGGAGCCTGATTCCTCCAGCTCCATTTTTTGTTCTCAAGATTGCTTTGGCTATTTGGGGTCTTTTGTGTTTCCATACAAATTGTGAAATTTTTTGTTCTAGTTCTGTGAAAAATGCCAGTGGTAGTTTGATAGGGATTGCATTGAATCTGTAGATTGCTTTGGGTACTAGGGTCATTTTCACAATGTTGATTCTTCCAATCCAAGAACATGGTATATCTCTCCATCTATTTGTATCATCTTTAATTTCTTTCATCAGTGTCTTATAATTTTCTGCATACAGGTCTTTTGTCTCCTTAGGTAGGTTTACTCCTAGATATTTTATTCTTTTTGTTGCAATGGTAAATGGGAGTGTTTTCTTAATTTCACTTTCAGATTTTTCATCATTAGTGTATAGGAATTCAAGAGATTTCTGTGCATTAATTCTGTATCCTGCTGCTTTACCAAATTCATTGATTAGCTCTAGTAGTTTTCTGGTAGCATCTTTAGGATTCTCTATGTATAGTATCATGTCATCTGCAAACAGTGACAGCTTTACTTCTTCTTTTCTGATTTGGATTCCTTTTGTTTTTTTTCTTCTCTGATTGCTGTGGCTAAAACTTCCAAAACTATGTTGAATAATAGTGGTGAGAGTGGGCAACCTTGTCTTGCCCCTGATCTTAGTGGAAATGGTTTCAGTTTTTCTCCATTCAGGACAATGTTGGCTGTGGGTTTGTCATATATGGCCTTTATTATGTTGAGGAAAGTTCCTTCTATGCCTACTTTCTGCAGGGCTTTTATCATAAATGGGTGTTGAATTTTGTCAAAAGCTTTCTCTGCATCTATTGAGATGATCATATGGTTTTTCTCATTCAGTTTGTTAATATGGTGCATCACGTTCATTGATTTGTGTATATTGAAGAATCCTTGCATTCCTGGAATAAACCCCACTGGATCACGGTGTATGATCCTTTTAATGTGCTGTTGGATTCTGTTCATTAGTATTTTGTCGAGGATTTTTGCATCTATGTTCATCAGTGATATTGGTCTGTAGTTTTCTTTCTTTGTGACATCTTTGTCTGGTTTTGGTATCAGGGTGATGGTGGCCTCGTAGAATGAGTTTGGGAGTGTTCCTCCCTCTGCTATATTTTGGAAGAGTTTGAGAGGGATAGGTGTTAGCTCTTCTCTAAATGTTTGATAGAATTCGCCTGTGAAGCCATCTGGTCCTGGGCTTTTGTTTTTTGGAAGATTTTTAATCACAGTTTCAATTTCAGTGCTTGTGATTGGTCTCTTCATATTTTCTATTTCTTCCTGGTTCAGTCTCGGCAGGTTGTGCATTTCTAAGAATTTGTCCTTTCTTTCCAGGTTGTCCATTTAATGGCATAGAGTTGCTTGTAGTAATCTCTCATGATCGTTTGTATTTCTGCAGTGTCAGTTGTTACTCCCCCTTTTTCATTTCTAATTCTATTGATTTGAGTCTTCTCCCTTTTTTTCTTGATGAGTCTAGCTAATGGTTTATCAATTTTGTTTATCTTCTCAAAGAACCAGCTTTTAGTATTATTGATCTTTGCTATCATTTTCTTCCTTTCTTTCTCATTTATTTCTGATCTGATCTTTATGATTTCTTTCCTTCTCCTAACTTTGGGGTTTTTTTGTTCTTCTTTCTCTAATTGCTTTAGGTGCAAGGTTAGGTTGTTTATTTGAGATGTTTCCTGTTTCTTAAGGTAGTATTGTATTGCTATAAACCTCCCTCTTAGAACTGCTTTTGCTGCATCCCATAGGTTACGGGTCATCGTGTCTCCATTGTCATCTGTTTGAAGGTGTTTTTTGTTTTTCCCTTTGATTTCTTCAGTGATCACTTCGTTATTAAGTAGTGTACTGTGTAGCCTCCATGTGTTTGTATTTTTTACAGATCTTTTCCTGTAATTGATATCTAATCTCATAGCGTTGTGGTCGGAAAAGATACTTGATATGATTTCAATTTTCTTAAATTTACCAAGGCTTGATTTGTGACCCAAGATATGATCTATCCTGGAGAATGTTCCATGAGCACTTGAGAAAAATGTGTATTCTGTTGTTTTTGGGTGGAATGTCCTATAAATATCAATTAAGTCCATCTTGTTTAATGTATCATTTAAAGCTTGTGTTTCCTTATTTATTTTCATTTTGGATGATCTGTCCATTGGTGAAAGTGGGGTGTTAAAGTCCCCTACTATGATTGTGTTACTGTCGATTTCCCCTTTTATGGCTGTTAGTATTGGCCTTATGTATTGAGGTGTTCCTATGTTGGGTGCATAAATATTTACACTTGTTATATCTTCTTGGATTGCTCCCTTGATCATTATGTAGTGTCCTTCTTTGTCTCTTGTAATAGTTTTTATTTTAAAGTCTGTCTGATATGAGAACAGCTACTCCAGCTTTATTTGGATTTCCATTTGCATGGAATACCTTTTTCCATCCCCTCACTTTCAGTCTGTATGTGTCCTAGGTCTGAAGTGGGTCTCTTGTAGACAGCATATATATGAGTCTTGTTCTTGTATCCATTCAGCCAGTCTGTATCTTTTGGTGGGAACATTTAATCCATTTACATTTAAGGTAATTATCGATATGCATATTCCTATTCCCATTTTTTAAATGTTTTGGGTTTGTTATTGTAGGTGTTTTCCTTCTCTTGTGTTTCTTGCCTAGAGAAGTTCCTTTAGCATTTGTTGTAAAGCTGGTTTGGTGGTGCTGAACACTCAGGTTTTGCTTCTCTGTAAAGGTTTTAATTTCTCCATCAAATCTGAATGAGGTCCTTGCTGGGTAGAGTAATCTTGGTTGTAGGTTTTTCTCCTTCATCACTTTAAATATGTCCTGCCACTCCCTTCTGGCTTGTAGAGTTTCTGCTGAAAGATCAGCTGTTAACCTTATGGGGATTCCCTTGTGTGTTATTTGTTGTTTTTCCCTTGCTGCTTTTTTTTTTTTTTTTTTTTTTTTTTTTATTCACACACACACACACTGTATTTTATTTTTACAAGACATAAATAGACTGACACCAAGCATTGTACATGGATGACCACAACAAAAGCAACAATGATTGCAATTACCGAACATGAAACACACTCATACTATGTCATAATATTGACATTCAGTCCAGTAATCCTCCACTGTAACAGCTCCTTTACTTTGCAGTGAAAATTGATTTGTATATTCTTTGCCTCCCTTGCTGCTTTTAATATGTTTTCTTTATATTTATTCTTTGATAGTTTGATTAATATGAGTCTTGGCGTGTTTCTCCTTGGATTTATCCTGTATGGGACTCTCTGTTCTTCCAGGACTTGATTAACTATTTCCATTCCCATATTAGGGAAATTTTCAACTATAACTCTTCAAATATTTTCTCAGTCCGTTTCTTTGTCTCTTCTTCTTCTGGGACCACTATAATTCGAATGTTGCTGTGTTTAATGTTGTCCCAGAGGTCTTTGAGACTGTCCTCAGTTCTTTTCATTCTTTTTTCTTTATTCTGCTCTACAGTAGTTATTTCCACTATTTTATCTTCCAGGTCACTTATCCGTTCTTCTGCCTCAGTTATTCTGCTATTGATCCCTTCTAGAGTATTTTAAATTTCATTTATTGTGTTGTTCATCGTTGCTTGTTTAGTCTTTAGTTCTTCTAGGTCCTTGTTAAATGTTTCTTGCATTTTGTCTATTCTATTTCCAAGATTTGGGATCATCTTTACTATCATTATTCTGAATTCTTTTTCAGGTAGACTGCCTATTCCCTCTTCATTTGTTAGGTCTGGTGGGTTTTTACCTTGCTCCTTCATCTGCTGTGTGTTTTTCTGTCTTCTCATTTTTCTTATCTTACTGTGTTTGGGGTCTCCTTTTCGCAGGCTGCAAGTTCGTGGTTCCTGTTGTGTTTGGTATCTGTCCCCAGTGGCTAAGGTTGGTTCAGTGGGTTGTGTAGGCTTCCTGGTGGAGGGGACTAGTGCCTGTGTTCTGGTGGATGAGGCTGGATCTTGTCTTTCTGGTGGGCACGTCCACGTCTGGTGGTGTGTTTTGGGGTGTCTGTGGCCCTATTATGATTTTAAGCAGCCTCTCTGCTAATGGATGGGGCTGTGTTCCTGTCTTGCTAGTTGTTTGGCATAGGGTGTCCAGCACTGTAGCTTGCTGGTCGTTGAGTGAAGCTGGGTCTTGGTGTTGAGATGGAGATCTCTGGGAGATTTTTGCCATTTGGTATTATGTGGAGCTGGGAGGTCTATTGTGGACCAGTGTCCTGAAGTTGGCTCTCCCACCTCAGAGGCACAGCCCTGATGCCTGGCTGGAGCACCAAGAGTCTTTCATCTACACAGCTCAGAATAAAAGTGAGAAAAAATAGAAAGATAGAGGATAAAATAAAATAAAATAAAGTTTTTAAAATAAAAAATAAGTATTAAGAAAAAAAATTTTTTTAAGTTAAAAAAAGAACAAAAAATACGGACGGACGTAACCCAAGGACAAATGGTGAAAGCAGAGCTATACAGACAAAATCTCACACAGAAGCATACACATACACACTCACAAAAAGAGGAAAAGGGGAAAAAGTAATATATCTTGCTCCCAAAGTCCACCTCCTCAATTTGGGATGATTTGTTGTCTATTCAGGTATTCCACATATGCAGGGTACATCAAGTTGATTGTGGAGCTTTAATCCACTGCTTCTGAGGCTGCTGGGAGAAATTTCCCTTTCTCTTCTTTGTTCACACAGCTCCCGGGGAGCTTTGGATTTGAACCCGCCTCTGCGTGTAGGTCGCCTGAGAGCATCTGTTCTTCACTCAGACAGGAGGGGGTTAAAGGAGCAGCTGATTCAGGGGCTCTGGCTCACTCAGGCCGGCGGGAGGGAGGGGTACGGATGCGGGGCGAGCCTGTGGCCGCAGAGGCCAGTGTGACGTTGAACCAGTCTGAAGTGCGCCATGTGTTCTCCGGGGGAAGTTGTCCCTGGATCACAGGACCCTGGCAGTGGCGGGCTGCACAGGCTCCCAGGAGGGGCGGTGTGGATAGTGACCTGTGCTCGCACACAGGCTTCTTGGTGGCAGCAGCAGCAGCCTTAGGGTCTCATGCCCGTGTCTGGGGTCCGCGCTGATAGCCGCGGCTTGTGCCCATCTCTGGAGCTCCTTTAAGCAGCGCTCTGAATCCCCTCTCCTCTCACACCAGGAAACAAAGAGGGAAGAAAAATTCTCTTGCCTGTTCAGCAGCTCCAGACCTTTTCCCGGACTCCCTCCCAGCTAGCCGTGGGGCTCTAGCCCCTTTCAGGCTGTGTTCACGCAGCCAACCGAGTCCTCTCCCTGGGATCCGACTTCCGAAGCCCGAGCCTCAGCTCCCAGCCCCCGCCTGCCCTGGCGGGTGAGCAGAGAAGCCTCTTGGGCTGGTGAGTGCTGGTCGGCACCAATCCTCCGTGCGGGAATCTCTCCACTTTGCCCTCTGCACCCCTGTGGCTGCGCTCTCCTCCGTGGCTCTGAAGCTTCCCCCCTCTGCCACCCACAGTCTCCGCCCGCGAAGGGGCTTCTAGTGTGTGGAAACCTTTCCTCCTTCATGGCTCCCTCCCACTGGTGCAGGTCCCGTCCCGATTCTTTTGTCTCTGTTTTTTTCTTTTTTCTTTTGCCCTACCCAGGTACATGGGGGAGTTTCTTGCCTTTGGGGAGGTCTGAGGTCTTCTGCCAGTGTTCAGTGGGTGTTCTATAAGAGCAGTTCCACGTGTAGATGTATTTCTGATGTATCTGTGGGGAGGAAGGTGATCTCCGCGTCTTACTCTTCCACCATCTTCTCCTCTCTCCTCCTGGAACTTCTATTGACTGAGTACTTGACACAACCCATTCAATTGCTGTCTTGAATTGTATAGGAATCTGCACAAAAATGTAGGAGGAGAGACCCTGAAGATTGGGAAGGCTATAATGAAGCCTCTTGTGTGGGTCAGGACCAAAGACTGCAATGCACAGGACAGTCTCCCACAGGACAGCCTGGTGGAGCTGTGTTTCTGACCCCTCCAAGTCCCCATTTGGAAACTGCACACTGGTTGTGGTGATGAGCAAGAGGGCAACTGGCAGGAGCAATGTCTTTCACTGAGGCTCTGATGCTATGATGCGATGTACTAGACAAGAGGATGAGAAGGGGAGAGAGGAGGAGAGTCACCAATAAATGATCAGCTCTTCATCACTGATGAGGAGCTACTTCACTCAGCCCCAGCACTTTCAGGCAAACCCATGATTGAACCTGCGCAATTGTCTGGATGGATGGCCCTGCTTATCTCTCATCAGCAGAGGGAGAGACGCCACATATATTGTGAAGTGGACGGATGAAATGGCCGGCTGGCTTCCTCTTTCCGTCACCATAGCTGGCTCCAAATTCCAGACTAAGAGTTGAAAGCTTATTTTTCCCAGGAGATGGGACTGGTTGTGGGTGAGAGTGTGGGGAAATCAAGATTCACTGGGAAGGTCCTGTTGTTTTCCTCAACATGAGGCCAGGCATTTGCAGGAGGTTTTACTGAAGTGGTCTTGCTTCAGGGCAGGGGTCAAAAGTCTCACCGAGTTCCAAATGCCTCCAGCAAAGAGAAAGTGCTCAACTTGGTAATAAAAACATCCCTGTCTTTTTTTTTTTTTAATTGAAGCATAGTTGATTTGCAATACTATATTATTTCAGGTATACAACATAGTGATACAATATTTTACAGATTGTATTACAAAATGTTGGTTATATTCCCTGTGCTGTACAATATATCCTTGTTGCTTATTTATTTTATATATAATAGTTTGTATCTCTTGATCTCCTACCCCTATCTTGCCCCTCCCCACTTCCCTCTCCCCACTGGGAACCACTAGTTTTTTCTCTATACCTGTGAGTCTGTTTCTGTTGTGTAACATTCATTTATTTGTTTTATTTTTTAGATTCCACATATAAGCGATAACATAGAGTATTTGTGTTTCTCTGTCTGACTCATTCCACTAGCATAATACAGGCTAGATCCATCTACTTTGTTGCAAATGACAGAATTTCATTCTTTTTATGGCCAAGTAATGTTCCATTGTGTATGGATATATATATCTCTCTCACATCTTCTTTATCGATTCATCTACAGATGGATGCTTAGGTTGTTTCCATATCTTGGCTATTTTAAATAATGCTGCTATGAACATGGGGGTGCATGTATCTTTTTGAATTATGTTGATGAAGGAAATTGAAGATTATGCAAAGAAATGGAAAGATATCCTGTGTTCATGGATTGGAAGAATTAATATTTTTGAAATGTCCACACTACCCAATGCAAGCTACAGATTTAATGCAATCCTTATCAAAATACATATCAAAAGACACATGACATTTTTCACCAAACTAGAACAAATAATTCTAAAATATACATAGAACCAAAAAAGACCCTGAAT
Organism: Balaenoptera musculus; assembly: GCF_009873245.2. Taxonomy (NCBI): domain Eukaryota; kingdom Metazoa; phylum Chordata; class Mammalia; order Artiodactyla; family Balaenopteridae; genus Balaenoptera; species Balaenoptera musculus. The sequence goes on along the minus strand of NC_045803.1, from coordinate 22,562,168 downwards.
TGCCAAAGCAGTCTTGAGAAAAAAGAACAAAGTAGAGTACTAGTCACGCTCCTTGATTTCAGGCTATACTACAAAGCTTCAGCAATCAAAACAGCATGGTACTGGCACAAAAATGGACACATAGATTAATGGAACGGAATAGAAAGCCCAGAAATAAACCCATGCACCTACAACCAATTAATCTATGACAAAGAAAGGCAAGAATATACAATGGAGAAGACACTCTCTTTAATATGTGGTGTTGGGAAAACTAGATAGACACATGTAAAAGAATGAAATTAGAACATTTTCTCACATCATATACAAACTCAAACTCAAACTCAAAATGGATTAAAGACCTGAATGTAAGATCTGAAACCATAAAAATGCTAGAAGAGAACACAGGCAGAACACTCTTTGACATAAATTATAGCAATATTTTTTTTGGATATGTGTCCTAAGGCAAAAGAAACCAAAGCAAAAATAAACAAATGGGGCCTAATTAAACTTAAAAGCTTTTGCACAGCAAAGGAAATCAGTGACAAAATGAAAAGACAGCCTACTGAATGGGAGAAAATACTTGAAAATGATAAGACAGATAAGGGATTAATATTCAAAATATATAAACAGCTCATACAACTTAATATATTTTTTAAACATCTTTATTGGAGTATAATTGCTTTACAATGTTGTGTTAGTTTCTGCTTTATAACAAAGTGAATCAGCTATACATATACATATATCCCAATAACTCCTCCCTCTTGCATCTCCCTCCCACCCTCCCTATCTCACCCCTCTAGGCGATCACAAAGCACCGAGCTGATCTCCCTGTGCTATGCAGCTGCTTCCCACAAGCTACCTATTTTACATTTGTCAGTATTTATAAGTCCATGCCACTCTCTCACTTCGTCCCAGCTTACCATTCCCACTTCCCATATCCTCAAGTCCATTCTCTACATTTGCGTCTTTATTCCTGTCCTGCCCCTAGGTTCTTCAGAAACATTTTCTTTTTTTAGATTCCATAAATATGTGTTAGCATATGGTATTTGTTTTTCTCTTTCTGACTTACTTCACTCTGTATGACAGACTCTAACTCCATCCACCTCACTACAAATAACTCAATTTCGTTTCTTTTTATGGCTGAGTAATATTCCATTGTATATAGGTGCCACATCTTCTTTATCTACTCATCTGTCAGTGGACGTTTAGGTTGCTTCCATGTCCTGCCTATTGTAAATAGAGCTTCAGTTAACATTGTGGTACATGACTCTTTTTGAATTATGGTTTTCTCAGAGTATATGCTCAGTAGTGGGATTGCTGGGTCATATGGTAGTTCTATTTTTGGTTATTTAAGGAACCTCCATACTGTTCTCCATAGTGGCTGTATCAGTTTACATTCTCATCAACAGTGCAAGAAGGTTCCCTTTTCTCCACACCCTCTCCAGCATTTATTGTTTGTAGATTTTTTGATGATGGCCATTCTGACTGGTGTGAGGTGATACCTCATTGTAGTTTTGATTTTCATTTCTCTAATTATTAGTGATGTTGAGCATTCTTTCATGTGTTTGTTGGCAATCTGTATATCTTCTTTGGAGAAATATCTCTTTAGGTCTTCTGCCCATTTTTGGATTGGTTTGTTTGTTTTATTTTTTTGATATTGAGCTCCATGAGCTGCTTGTAAATTTTGGAGATTAATCCTTTGTCAGTTGCTTCATTTGCAAATATTTTCTCCCATTCTGAGGGTTGTCTTTTTGCCTTGTTTATGGTTTCCTTTGCTGTGCAAAAGCTTTGAAGTTTCATTAGGTCCCATTTGTTTATTTTTGTTTTTATTTCCATTTCTCTAGGAGCTGGGTCAAAAAAGGGTCTTGCTCTGATTTATGTCATAGAGTGTTCTGCCTATGTTTTCCTCTAAGAGTTTTGTAGTGTCTGGCCTTACATTTAGGTGTTTAATCCACTTTGAGTTTGTTTTTGTGTATGGTGTTAGGGAGTGTTCTAATTTCATTCTTTTACATGTAGCTGTCCAGTTTTCCCAGCATCACATATTGAATAGACTGTCTTTTTTCCATTGCATATTCTTGCCTCCTTTATCAAAAATAAGGTGATAATATGTATGTGGTTTTATCTCTGGGGTTTGTATCCTGATCCATTGATCTATATTTCTGTTTTTGTGCCAGTACCATACTGTCTTGATTACTGTAGCTTTGTAGTATAGTCTGAAGTCATAGAGCCTGATTCCTCAGCTCCATTTTTCTATCTCAAGATTGCTTTGGCTATTCGGGGTCTTTTGTGCTTCCAAACAATTTTTTATATTTTTTGTTCTAGCTCTGTGAAAAATGCCATTGGTAGTTTGATAGGGATTGCATTGAATCTGTAGATTGCTTTGGGTAGTATAGTCATTTTCACAATGTTGATTCTTCCAATCCAAGAACATGGTATATCTCTCCATCTGTTTGTGTCTTCTTTAATTTCTTTCATCAGTGTCTTATAGTTTTCTGCATGCAGGTCTTTTGTCTCCTTAGGTAGGTTTATTCCTAGGTATATTTTTCTTTTTGTTGCAGTGGTACATAGGAGTGTTTCTTTAATTTCTATTTCAGATTTTTCATCATTAGTGTATAGGAATGCAAGAGATTTCTGTGCATTAATTGTGTGTCCTGCTACTTTACCAAATTTGTTGATTAGCTCTGGTAGTTTTCTAGTAGCATCTTTAGGCTTCTCTATGTATAGTATGGTGTCAACTGCAAACAGTAACAGCTTTACTTTGTCTTTTCAGATTTGGATTCCTTTTATTTCTTTTCCTTTTCTGATTGTTATGGCTAAAACTTCCAAAACTATGTTGAATAATAGTGGTGAGAGTAGACAACCTGGTCTTGTTCCTGATGTTAGTGGAAATGATTTCAGTTTTTCATCATTGAGAACAATGTTGGCTATAGGTTTGTCACATATGGCCTTTATTATGTTGAGGTAAGTTCCCTATACGTCTACTTTCAGGTCGATTTTTATCATAAATGGGTGTTGAATTTTGTCAAAAGCTTTTCCTGCATCTATTGAAAAGATCATATGGTTTTTCTCCTTCAATTTGTTACTATGGTGTATCACGTTGATTGGTTTGAGTATATTAAAGAGTCCTTGCATTCCTGAGATAAACCCCACTTGATCATGGTGTATGATCCTTTTAATGTGCTGTTAGACTCTGTTTGCTAGTATTTTGTTGAGGATTTTTGCATCTATGTTCATCAGTGATATTGGTCTGTAGTTTTTTTTCTTTGTGAAATCTTTGTCTGGTTTTGGTATCAGGGTGATGGTGGCCTTGTAGAATGAGTTTGGGAGTGTTCCTCCCTTTGCTATATTTTGGAAGAGTTTGAGAGGATAGCTGTTAGCTCTTCTTTAAATGTTTGATAGAATTCGTCTGTGAAGCCATTGGGTCCTGCGTTTTGTTTGTCGGAAGATTTTTAATCAGAGTCTCAATTTCAGTGCTTGTGATTTGTCTGTTTATATTTTCTATTTCTTCCTGGTTCAGTCTTGGAAGGTTGTGCTTTTCTAAGAATTTGTGCATTTATTCCAGGTTGTCTATTTTATTGGCATATAGTTGCTTGTAGTATTCTCTCATGATCCTTTGTATTTCTGCAGTGTCAGTTGTTACTTCTCCTGTTTCATTTCTAGTTCTATTGATTTGAGTCTTCTCCCTTTTTTTCTTGATGAGTCTGGCTAATGGTTTATCAATTTTATCTTCTCGAAGAACCAGCTTTTACTTTTATTGATCTTTGCTATTGTTACCTTCACTTCTTTTTCATTTGTTTCTGATCTGATCTGTATGATTTCTTTCCCTCTGCTAACTTTGGGTTTTTTTTTTTCGTTGTTGTTCTTCTTTCTCTGCTTCCTTTAGGTGTAAGTTTAGGTTGTTTATTTGAGATGTTTCTTGTGGTAGGATTGTATTGCTATAAACTTCCTTTTTAGAGCTGCTTTTGCTGCATCCCATAGGTTTTGGGTCGTCGTGTTTTCATTGTCATTTGTTTCTAGGTATTTTTTCATTTCTTCAGTGATCTCTTCTTATTAAGTAGTGTATTTTTTAGCCTCCATGTGCTTGTATTTTTTCCAGAGGTTTTCCTGTAATTGATATCTAGTCTCACAGTGTTGTGGTCAGAAAACATACTTGATACTATTTCAATTTTCTTAAATTTACCAAGGCTTAATTTGTGACCCAAGATATGATCTATCATGGAGAATCTTCTATGAGCACTTGAAAAGAAAGTGTATTCTGACTTTTTTTTGGATGGAATGTCCTATAAATATCAATTAAATCCCTCTTGTTTAATATATCATTTAAAGTTTGTGTTTCCTTATTTATATTCATTTTGGATGATCTGTCCATTGGTGAAAATGTGCCATTAAAGTCCCCTACTATGATTGTGTTACTGTCGATTTCCCATTTTATGGCTGTTAACATTTGCCTTATACATTGAGTTGCTCCTATGTTGGGTGCATAAATATTTACAGTTGTTATATCTTCTTCTTGGATTGATCCCTTGATCACTATGTAGTGTCCTTCTTTGTCTCTTGCAATAGTCTTTATTTTAAAGTCTATTTTGCCTGATATGAGAATTGCTATTCTAGCTTTCTTTTGATTCCTATTTTAATGGAATATCTTTTTCCATCCCCTCACTTTCAGTCTGTATGTGTTCCTAGGTCTGAAGTGGGTCTCTTGTAGACTGCATATATATGGGTTTTGTTTTTTTATCCATTCAGCCAGTCTATGTCTTTTGGTTGGAGCATTTAATCCATTTACATTTAAGGAGTTATCCATATGTATGTTCCTGTTACCATTTTCTTAATTGTTTTGTGTTTGTTTTTGTAGGTCTTTTCCTTCTCTTGTGTTTCCTGCCTAGAGAAGTTCCTTTAGCATTTGTTGTAAACCTGGTTTGGTGGTGTTGAATTCTCTTAGCTTTTGCTTGTCTGTAAAGGTTTTAATTTCTCTGGCAAATCTGAATGAGATCCTTGCAGGGTAGAGTAATCTTGGTTGTAGGTTTTTCCCTTTCATCACTTTAAATATGTCCTGCCACTCCCTTGTGGCTTGCAGAGTTTCTGCTGAAAGATCAGCTGGTAACCTTATGGGGATTCCCTTGTATGTTATTTGTTGTTTTTCCCTTTCTGCTTTTAATACTTATTCTCTGTATTTAATTTTTGATAGTTTGATTAATATATGTCTTGGCGTGTTTCTCCTTGGATTTATCCTGTATGGGACTCTCTACACTTCCTGGACTTGATTGACTGTTTCCTTTCCCATATTAGGGAAGTTTTCAACTATAAAGTCTTCAAATATTTTCTCAGTCCCTTTCTTTTTCTCTTTTTTTTCTGGGACCTCTATAATTTGAATGTTGGTGCATTTAATATTGTCCCAGAGGTCTCTAGGACTTTCCTCACTTCTTTTTTTGTTTGTTAGCTTTGTATTTTGTTTTGTTTTGTTTTGATTTTGCTATACAGCAGGTTCTTATTAGTTATCTATTTTGTACATATTAGTGTATATATGTCAATCTCAATCTCCCAATTCATCCCACCCTCACCACCACCCTCAGCTTTCCCCCCTTGGTGTCCTTACGTTTGTTCTGTATATCTATGTCTCTATTTCTGCCTTGCAGACCAGTTCATCTGTACCATTTTCCTAGATTCCAAATACACGCATTAATATACTATATCTGTTTTTCTCTTTCTGACTTACTTCACTCTGTATGTGAGTCTCTAGTCCATCCACGTCTCTACAAATGACCCAATTTTGTTCCTTTTTATGGCTGAGTAATAGTCCATTGTATATATGTACCACATCTTCTTTATCCATTCATCTGTCGATGGACATTTAGGTTGCTGCCATGACCTAGCTATTGTAAATAGTGCTGAAATGAACATTGGGATGCATGTGTCTTTTTAAATTATGGTTTTCTCTGGGTATATGACCAGTAGTGGGATTGCTGGGTCAGATGGTAATTCTGTTTTTAGTTTTTTAAGGAACCTCCATAGTGGCGATATCTATTTACATTTCCACCAACAGGGCAAGAGGGTTCCCTTTTCTCCACACCCTCTCCAGCAGCTATTGTCTGTAGATTTTCTGATGATGCCCAGTCTAACTGTGTGAGGTGATACCTCATTGTAATTTTGATTTTCATTTCTCTAATATTAGTGATGCTGAGCAGTTTTTCATATGCCTCTTGGCCATCTGTATGTCTTCTTTGGAGAAATGTTTATTTAGGTCTTCTGCCCATTTTTTGATTGGGTTGTTTGTTTTTTTATATTGAGCTGCATGAGCTGTTTAGGTAATTTGGAGATTAGTCATTTGTCCATTGATTTGTTTGTAAATACTTTCTCCCATTCTGAGGGTTGTTTTTCTGTCTTGTTTATAGTTTCCTGTGCTATGCAAAAGCTTTTAAGTTTCATTAGGTCCCATTTGTTTATTTTTGTTTTTATTTCCATTATGCTAGGTGATGGGTCAAATAAGATCTTACTGTGATTTATGTCAAAGAGTGTTCTTCCTATGTTTTCCTCTAACAGTTTTATAGTGTCCAGTCTTACATTTAGGTCTTTAATCTACTTTGAGTTTATTTTTGTGTATGGTGTTAGGAAGTGTTCTAATACCATTCTTTTACATGTAGCTGTCCAGTTTTCCCAGCTCCACTTACTGGAGAAAACTGTCTTTTCTCCACTGTATATCCTTGCCTCCTTTGTCATAGATTAGTTGACCATAGATGCAGGGGTTTATCTCTGTGCTTTCTATCCTGTTTCATTGATCTATATTTCTGTTTTTGTGCCAGTACCATATTGTCTTGATTACTGTGGCTTTGTAGTGTAGTTTGAAGTCAGGGAGCCTGATTCCTACAGCTCTGTTTTTGTTTTTGTTTTTTTTTTTCCTCAAGATTGCTTTGGCTATTCACAGTCTTTTTGTCTCTATACAAGTTTTAAGATTTTTTTGTTCTAGTTCTGTAAAAAATGCCATTGGTAATTTGATAGGAATTGCATTGAATCTTTAGATTGCTTTGGGTAGTATAGTCATTTTCACAATATTGATTCTTCCAATCCAAGAACATGGTATATCTCTCCATCTGTCTGTGCCATCTTTGAATTCCTTCATCAGTGTCTTACAGTTTTCTGAGTACAGGTCTTTTACCTCCTTAGGTAGTTTTATTCCTAGGTATTTTATTCCTTTTGTTGCCATGGTGAATGGGATTGTTTCCTTAATTTCTCTTTCTGGGCTTTTGTTCTTAGTGTATAGGAATGCAAAAGATTTCTGTGCATTAGTTTTATGTCCTGGAAATTTACCAAATTCATTGATTAGCACTACTAGTTTTTTGGTGGCATCTTTAGGATTTTCTGTGCTTCCTGGACTTTACTATTTCCTTTCCCATATTAGGGGTGTTTTCATCTATAATCTCTTCAAATATTTTCTCAGTCCCTTTCTTTTTCTCTTCTTCTTCTGGGACTCCTATAATTTGAATGTTGGTGCATTAATTTTGTCCCAGAAGTCTCTAAGACTGTCCTCAATTCTTTTCATTCTGCTCTGCAGTAATTATTTCCACTATTTCATTTTCCAGGTCACTTATCTGTTCTTCTGTCTCAGTTGTTCTGCTATTCATTCCTTCTAGAGAATTTTTAATTTCATTTATTGTGTTGTTCATCACTGTTTGTTTACTCTTTAGTTCTTCTAGGCCCTTGTTACATGTTTCTGGTATTTTCTCCATTCTATTTCCAAGATTTTGGATCATCTTTACTATCATTACTCTGAACTCTTTTTCAGGTAGACTGCCTTTTCCTCTCCATTTGTTTGGTCTGGTGGGTTTTTACCTTGCTCTATCATCTGCTATGTGTTTCTCTGTCTTCTCATTTTCCTTAACTTACTGTTTTGGGGGTCTCCTTTTTGCAAGCTGCAGGTTCGTAGTTCCCATTGCTTTTGATGTCTACTCCCAGTGGCTAAGGTTGGTTCAGTGGGCTGTGTAGGCTTCCTGGTGGACTGGTGCCTGTGTTCTGGTGGATGAGGCTGGATCTTGTCTTTCTGGTGGGCAGGAGAGCATCTTGTGCTGCGTTTTGTGGTGTCTGTGACCTTATTATGATTGTAGGCAGCCTCTCTCCTAATGGGTGGGGTTGTGTTCCTGTCTTGCTAGTTGTCTGGCATAGGATGTCCAGCACTGTAGCTTGCTGGTCGTTGAGTGGAGCTGGGTCTTAGTGTTGAGATGGAGATCTCTGGGAGAGCTTTTGCTGTTTGATATTATGTGGAGCTGTGAGGTTTTTGGTGGACCAATGTCCTGAACTCAGGTCTCCCACCTCAGAGGCACAGGCCTGACACCCAGCCAGAACATCAAGACCCTGTCAGCCACATGGCTCAGAAGAAAAGAAGAAAAGGGAGAAAAAAAAAAGAAAGAAAGAATAAAATAAAATAAAGTTAATAAATTTAAAAAAATTATTAAAAATTCAAAATAATAAAAAAAGGAAAAAGAAAGAAAGAAAGAAGAGAGCAACTAAACCATAAAAAAATACACCAGTGATAACAAGCACTAAAAACTATACTAAAAAAAAAAAAGCATACAGAGAGAACCCTAGGACAAATGGTAAAAAGAAAGCTATACAGACAAAATCACACAAAGAAGCATACCCATACACATTCATAAAAGAGAAAAAGGAGAAAAAATATATCTATATATATAATAAAAGGGAAGAAGACCAACCAAATCAATAAACAAATCTACCAATTATAATAAACTCTAAATACTAAATTAAGATAAACATAACGCCAGGAGAAAAGATGTTCAACATTTCTAATCATCAGAGAAATGCAAATGAAAACCAGAATGAGATATCACCTCACACCTATCAGAAAGGCTAACATGAAAAATCTACAAATAATAAATGTTGACGAGGATGTGGAGAAAAAGGAGCCCTCCTGTACCATTGGTGGGAATGTAAATTGGTGCAGCCACAGTGGAAAACAGTATGGATGTTCCTCAAAGAACTAAAAATAGAACTACCATATGATCTAGCAATTTCACTCCTGAGTATATACCTGAAGAAAACAAAAACTTCTCTTTTTTTGTCTTTTGGGATTCTCTTAGCGGCCCTGTGTGTTTTCTGGTGCAGAAGCAGAAACAATTTCCTTTAAACATGAGGTGTTGTGGATTCTCTTCTGCCCAAGATCACTGTGTGACATTATAGAAGTCACACCTTACAGTTTTGAGCCCTCTGATGCTAAATACAGATGATAAAGCCTATCTTTCTGGAGTGGTTTTTTATGAGCACAAATGAAGATGAATGTTGAAAACATGATGGAAAACTAAGCCATGAAAGAAAGCTATCTGCATAACTCAGCAGAAGGAGAGCAATTTCCAGACATGATCTGATTCCTAGTCATTGTTGGGGTCACAGTGCCTCACACCGTGCCAACACAGTAGAGTAAAGAAAAAGGAAAACTCATGCAAATGTGTAATTTACCATCCCCAGCTGCCTCTCCAGCAAGGTGAATTGTGTCATGGAGGACCTTTTCCTGAGTAAGTGATAGTTAATGGAGACACAGGAATGGAGAGGCTGCAATAGAGCTGGATTGCTGTATAGAAGAAAGAGAAATAAATTAAAAATAAGGTAGTAGAGAACACAGGAATGGGGGTGGGGCCAGGGGAAATTTAGTGGCTGGAAGGTTGATAGCATGAAGGGAGAAATGATGGAGGCTACAATGTCTACAGGGTGGGTTATGATGTTGTCTGATATGTGGTAAGTGATGTAGACCCTCTTCTGGGTCTCTTTGTGAAACTTTCAGTAACATATGACTTGCTACTGTTTTATGAAGGGGGCTTCATTTGGGAGCTTCAAAGTTGGCCTGAATTTGGATCTAAGCTTGCCTGTGGGAGACCTGTCACATCCAGGCTGCATTGCATGAGAACACTCCTTTCTTTGCATGGCTGGTCTGGGATTTTACATGCCCTGACTCAAGTCCATAGTCTGACACTGCCAGGTATGAAGCTGTACTCTACAATTGATCCAAATCTCCTTTACATTATTTACTCTAATTTCCTTCTAATTGTATCAACATATTATACACTGGAAGAAGATGGGGCAGAGTAGAGGGGAGGCTGGAGAGAAGACAGAAAATCTATATCAGGTTTTCCTTTTAACCAAAACCTATTAGGTATTCGGCAGAAATTTTGAGTCTAGTGTTTGGCATAGTTTAGTAGTGTACATTAATGACTATAATTTCCCCATATAGTCAAAATACTAAGAAAATGAAGAGTATTTCATCTACCTCACACAAAATAGTAACCAGGGCAGACTTGCAAATAATGGTGAAGAATGAAGGGCCAACTGTTTGTTGTTAACTCCAGATACAGGCATATAGCACTCCACAGTTTAAAAAGTTTTTCTAATATATGTTATGTCTTTTAATCTTCACAATATCACTGTGTGGTTGATAATGTTGTTCTCACAACATTAGTGTGTGTGGACATTCAGTGTGTGGACACTGAAACTGAAGCCAGAGAGGTTAGGAAATGGTTCATGTCCAAGGATAAAATTCAGATTTTTAAAGTTCATTTAAAAAAAAAGTAATATTTGAGGTTAGGTGAAATGGAATGGAGGACAGGAGGGCAGTCAGTTAGCCCAACAGATTCACAAGACCCTCTCATTTCCCTTTCCTATTCATTTTCATTTCAGGGGACATTTCTAGATGGTTCTTGCCCATCTCTCTCTAAGTCTTCCTATGGAGGGGTGGGGAAATTGCTGGCTGTCCACCAAAGTTCTAGCTTTCCCTTTCATTTCATAGAGTTGTTTCTGGGAAGTGACTGCACAGAGAGTGGCCATATTTCCAAGTCTCCCTTATACCTAGGTTAAGTCATATGGTAAGATCTCACCAATGGAATGGAAGAAGAAATAATGAATATCATGGACAGCAACAGGTATACAAGAAGTGTGTGTGTCTGCTCCATGTTTTCTCTTTCCTTCCCTCTGAGGGGATGGTGAGGATTCTGAGACTCTTGAGGATATTAGACTGTTAGGTGGATGAGACATAAAGTTCTAATTTCATTAAGTCCCAGGAGGTAGGGATTTATTTGTGAAAGCAGCAAGTGCTACCCTAAATAAATAGGTGGTCTCACACCTTGCTATGGAATATAGGAATAATTGGTACCTATTGTTTTGGGGTTCCCACCAAAACTGAAACAGAATGAATACCATTTTGAAAAACAAACCCCAATTTCTGACATAACAGAAGGCTCTAGAGGAAGTGGGAACTCTCTTTTGGGGAGATAAAGGAAAAATCTCATTCCAAAATCAGCAGGTACAGAAATTTGAAAAAGAACAGACCAAAATAAAAATACTATTTGCCTGAAGAAATGTCTGATGAATGGCTAAGCAAGTTGTCCTTCCTAACACACATTTAGAAAAGGAGTTTATATAAAGATATTGAGTTACCTGCTTATAAGTGACAGCCAGCCCCTCTGTGTAGAGTCCTCTTTGCCCTCTTTTGTGGGCCTGTAGGTTGAGCTTAGTACAGCCTGTAGGCCTGTCCACTCCCATCCCTCCAGGTAAATCCTACCAGTGGACAAACACTACCCATCTACCCAGAGCTCACAATCAGCCTTGTTCAGGAGAAAGGTCAGAAATCATACAGAAAACCCATAGTTTTCTATTTATAAATAGTTTTACACAATTAAGAATCACCAGCTACTCATGGGCAAACAGCAGCACAGAAGAGAGACCAAGATGTACAGAGGTTCCAGCTCACACTTACTGAGCACTTTGTGTCAGGCATTTTTCTAAAATGTAACTCTCACATCCACTCTTTGAGGAGACTTGCCTCAGGTCAAAAAACTAGTAAATATATGATACATACCCAGATTCTTAACCACTGAAGTTCCTGTCTCTCATAATCAACTAAACGTGTGGCCCTTGAGGGAACAGAGCACATTCAGGGGAAGGAGAATTAGGCCTTAAGTGTTCTCAAAACACCAAAAACAAAACGAACAAAAAAAGAAACATGCAAGGTGATGGATGTATAAGTTAACTTGGTTTTGGTAATGATTTCACAATATATACAAATATCAAACCATCACATTGTACATCTTAAATACACACAGTTTTTATTTGTCAACTGTGCCTCAATAAAGGTGAAAAAATAAAAAGACTTTAAATAATATCCTTAGAGAAATTCAACATGTCACATCTATTAAAAAAAAAAAAGAACAAGTTGCTGTATAAAAGAAATAAAAACAAGAATTGGGAACTAAAAATATGATAGCAAAAATAAGTATGTAATTAAAAGTCTAAAAAGCCAACAAATATCCCAAAATATAGAGCAAAAAGTGAAAAGGAAAAGAAAGTTTAAGAAGCCTAGAGAATCAATCCATCTATAGGATAACATCCATCTAATAAATGTTCTAGAAAGAGAGAATTGTTGAGTGGTAAGAGAAAATATAAAAGAAAAAGGAGAAAACTGTTTCCTAGAACTGAAGGATATCTGGAGTTTTCAGATTTAAAGTGTCCACTGACTTCTTGGTAACATAAATACAAAATGCTTTACGTATAAATTTATCCTCATGAAATTTCAAAACTCCTTCAAGAAAAGTTTATCAAAACTGCCAGAAATGAACCAAGAACTTCAGATTGGCACAAATGTTTCATTGGAACTACTAGGCAGAAAAGAAGGCAGAGGCATAATGCCTGGTGCCCCTCAGAGGCCAACATTATGAGTTACCTTGCTTCTGGCTTTTTAGTTGTGTTTTAAATCTGAGAGGTACCAGCAGGAGATTGAAGAGGAAAAGGAGACTGAATTCAAGATATTTAGCCCTTAGTGTGTTCCCTGCCACATAACTGTGCATTGGCTGTGTCTCCTCTTGAGACCACAGCTCCTTCAAGAAGCCTTCTCCTTTCAGTTATTCTCTCTTTGGGCCTGGAGTGGAAATAGCTTCCTGCTCTTGTTGACCCTCAAGTACTCCACTATCCCGTTGGTTTTCCTAAATATTGCCCACATCTTGTAATGATCTCTTTACTCAGGTTTCCTCAGTTACATGGTTTGGGTAGACCACCTGTTTTTTAACAAAATAGATAAACACTGGTAGAGAGTATAGAATTTCAAACATAGAAGTTAATACTCTTACAGAAGATGGCGGAGTAGGAGGACATGAGCTCACCCCCCTCTTACAAACACACCAAAATTACAACTAACTGCTGAACAACAACCAACAAAAAAATGCTGGAACCTACCAAAAAAGATACTGTACATCCAAAGACAAAGAAGAAGTCACAATGAGACAGTAGGAGGGACGCAACTGCAATAAAATCAAATCCCATACCCACCGGGTGGGCGATACATAAACTGGAAAACAATTATACCAGAGAAGTTACCCCACAGGAGTAAAAGTTCTGAGCCTCACATTAAGCTTCCCAGCCTGCGAGTCCATCGATGGGAGGAGGAGTCCCCAAAGAATCTGGCTTTGAAGGCCAACAGGGTTTGATCACAGGACTGCCACAGGACTGAGGAAAACAGAAACTCCACTCATGGAGGGCTCACACAAAGTCTTTTGCACACAAGGACCCAGGGGAGAAAAGCAGTGACCCCATAAGAAACTGGGCCAGAAAGACATGCTAGTATTGGAGGGTCTCCTGCAGAGGCATGGGGTGGCTGTGACTCACTGCAGGGACAAAGACACTGGCAGCAGCAGTTCTGAGAAGTACCCATTGGTGTGAGCCATCCTGGAGTCCTCCATTAGCCCCAGCAAACAGCCTGTAGGCTCCTGTGCTGGGTGGCCTCAGGCCAAACAACTAACAGGGTGGGAACACAGCCCCACCCATCAGCAGACAAGTGGCTTAAACTCCCCCTGAGCACATCCCTGCCTACCAGAGGGACAAGACCCAGCTCCACCCACCACTGAGCAGGAACCAGCCCCTCCCATCAGGAAGCCTGCACAAGCCTCTTAGACCAGCCTCATCCAGCAGTGGGCAGAGAGCAGAAGCAAGAACTACAATCCTGCAGCCTGCAAATGGAAATCACAATCACAGACAGTTAATCAAAATGACATGGAAGAGGAATTTGGCACAGATGAAGGAACAAAATGAAACCCCAGAAGAACAACTAAGTGAAGTGGAGATAGCCAACTTACCAGAAAAAAAAGAGTTCAGAATAATGATAGTGGAGTTCATCCAAGATCTCAGAAAAAGAATGGAGGCAAGGATTGAGAAGATGCAAGAAATATGTTTAACAAACACTTAGAAGAGCTAAAGAACAAACAGACAGAGAGGAACAATACAATAACTGAAATGAAAAAATACACTAGAAGGAATCAATAGCAGAATAACTGAGACAGAACAGATAAGTGACCTGGAAGACAGAATGGTGGAATTCACTGCTGCAGAACAGAATAAAGAAAAAAGAATGAAAATAAATGAAATCAGTCTAAGAGACCTCTGGGACAACATTAAATGCACCAACGTTTGCATCATAGGTGTCCTAAAAGGAAAAGAGAGAGAAAGGACCTGAGAAAATATTTGAAGAGATAATAGCTGAAAACTCCCTTAACATGGGAAAGGAAACAGTCACCCAAGTCCAGGAAGTGCAGAGTCCCAGGCTGGATAAACACAAGGAGGAACATGCCGAGACACAGAGTAATCAAACTGACAAAAATTAAAGACAAAGATAAATTATAAAAAGCAACAAGGGAAAAATGACAAATAATATACAAGGGAACTCCCATAAGGTTATCAGCTGATTTATCAGCAGAAACTCTGCAGGCCAGAAGGGAGTGGCACAATATATTTAAAGTGATGAACGGGAAGAAACTACAATCAAGAATACTCTACCCAGCAAGGCTCTCATTCAGATTTGATGGAGAAATTAAACTTTAACAGACAAGCAAAAGTTAAGAGAATTCAGCACCACCAGACCAGCTTTGCAACAAATGCTAAAGGAGCTTCTCTAGGCAGGAAAGAGACCGGCAACTTAAAACAACTTTGTACATATATATATACTGTTATATCAAAACCTCATGGGAACAGAAAAACCCCAAACTATAATAGATACACACACACAAAAAGAAAAAGCAACCCAAACACAACACTAAAGATGATCATCAAACCACAAGAGAAGAGAACAAAAGAGGAAGGGAAGAAAAAAGACCTACAAAAACAAACCCAAAACAATTAAGAAAATGGCAATAGAAACATATATATCAATAATTACCTTAAATGTAAATGGATTAAATGTTCCAAACAAAAGACATAGACTAGCTGAATGGATACAAAAACAGGATCCATATATATGCTGTCTACAAGAGACGACTTCAGACCTAGGGACACATACAGCCTGAATGTGAGGGGATGGAAAAAGGTATTCCACACAAACGGAAAGCAAAAGAAAGTTGGAGTAGCAATACTCATATCAGAAAAAATATACTTTAAAAGCTGTTATAAGAGACAACGAAGGACACTACCTAATGATCAAGGGATCAATCCAAGGAGAAGATATAACAATTGTAAATATATATGCACCCAACATAGGAGCACCTCAATATATAAGGCAAATACTAACAGCTATAAAGGGAGAAATCAACAGTAACACAATAATAGTGGGGGATTTTAACACCCCACTTTCATCAATGGACAAATCATCCAGACAGAAAATCAGTAAGGAAACACAGGACTTAAATGACACATTAGACCAGATGGACAATTGATATTTATAGATCATTCCATACAAAAGCAGCAGAATACAAATTCTTCTCATGTGCACATGCAACATTCTCCAGGATTCACCACATACTGGGCCACAGAGCCTTGGTAAATTGAAGAAATTTGAAATCATATTAAACATCTTTTCTGACCACAATGCTATGAGATTAGAAATAAACTACAAGAAAAAAAACTGTAAAATAAAACACAAACACATGGAGGCTAAATAATATGCTACTAAACAACCAATGGATCACTGAAGAAATCAAAGAGGAAATAAAAAGATACCTAGAGACAAATGAAAATGAAAGCAAAATGATCCAAAACCTATGGAATGCAGCAAAAGCAGTTTTAAGAGGGAAGTTTATAGCAATAAAATCTTACCTCAGGAAATAAGAAAAGTCTCAAATAAACAACCTAACCTTACACCTAAAGCAACTAGAGAAGGAAGAACAAACAAAACCTAAAGTTTGTAGAAGGAAAGAAATCATAAAGATCAGAGTGGAAGTAAATGAAATAGAGGCAAAGATTAATGAAACTAAAAGCTGGTTCTTTGAGAAGATAAACAAAATTGATAAACCTTTAGCCAGACTCATCAAGAAAAAAAGGGAGAGGACTCAAATCAATAAAATTAGAAATGAAAAAGGAGAAATTACAACTGACATCACAGAAGTACAAAGGATCATAAGAGACTACTACAAGCAAATATATGCCAATAAAATGGACAACCTGGAAGAAATGGACAAATTCTTAGAAAGGTACAACCTTCCAAGACTGAACCAAGAAGAAATAGAAAATATGAACAGACCAATCACAAGTACTAAAATTGAAAGTGTGATTTAAAAACTCCCAACAAACAAAGTTCAGGAACAGATGGCTTCACAGGTGAATTCTATCAAACATTAAGAGAAGCATTAACACCTATCCTTCTGAAACTGTTCCCAAAAATTTCAGAGGAAGGAAAACTCCCAAGCTCAGTCTATGAGGCCACCATCACCCTGATATTAAAACCAGACAAAAATATCAAAAAAAAAAAAATTACAGGCCAGTATCACTGGTGAACATAGATGCAAAAACCCTCAACTAAATACTAGCAATCAAGTCCTACAATACACTAAAAGGATCATATACCATGATCAAGTGGGATTTATCCCAGGAATGCAAAGATTTTTCAATATCTGCAAATCAATCAGTGTGATACACCACATCAAAAAATTGAAGAATAAAAACCATATGATCATCTCAATAGATGCAGAAAAATCTTTTGACAAAATTCAACACTAATTTATGATAAAAACTCTCCAGAGTGTAGGCATAGAGGGAACATACCTCAACATAATAAAGGCCATATATGACAAACCTACAGCTAACATAATACTCAATGGTGAAAAGCTGAAAACATTTCCTCTAAGATCAGAAACAAGGATATTCACTCTCACCACTTTTATTCAACATAGTTTTGGAAGGCCTAGCTATGGCAATCAGAGAAGAAAAAGAAATAAAAGGAATCCAAATTGGAAAAGAAAAAGTTAAAATGTCACTGTTTGCAGATGACATGATACTATACGTAGAAAATCCTAAAGACAATACCAGAAAACTACTAGAGCTCATCAGTGAATTTGGTAAAGTTGTAGGTTACAAAATTAATACACAACAATCTGTTACATTTCTATACACTAACAACTAAAGATCAGAAAAAGACAAATTCAAGAAACAGTCCCATTTACCATTGCATCAAAAAGAATAAAATATCTAGGAATAAACATACCTACGGAGATAAAAGACCTGTACTCCGAAAACTATACGATGCTGATGAAAGAAACCAAAGAGGATACACACAGATGGAAAGATATACCATGTTCTTGGACTGGAAGAATCAATATTGTCAAAATGACTATACTACCCAAGGTAATCTACAGATTCAATGCAATCTCTATCAAATTACAAATGGCATTTTTCACAGAACTAGAACAAAAAATCTTAAAATTTGTATGGAGACACAAAAGACCCTGAATAGCCAAAGCAATCTTGAGAAAGAAAAAATAGAGCTGGAAAAATCATACTCCCTAACTTCAGACTATACTACAAAGCTAGAGTTATCAAAACAGTATGGTACTGGAACAAAAATAGAAAAATAAATCAGTGGAACAGGACAGTAAACCCAGAAATAAACCCACACACCTTTAGTCAATTAATCTACAACACAGGAGGCAAGACTATACAATGGAGAAAAGACAGTCTCTTCAATAAATGGTGCTGGGAAAACTGGACAGCTACATGTAAAAAAATGAAATTAGAACAATCTTTAACTCCATGCACAAAAATAAACTCAAAATGGATTAGACCTAAATGTAAGACCAGACACTATAAAACTCTTAGAGGGAAACACAGGCAAACAGTCTCTGACATAAATTGCAGCGATATCTTTTTCAGTTTGTGTCCCAGAGTAACAGAAATAAAAACAAAAATAAACAAATGGCACCTAATTAAACTCAAAAGCTTGTGCA
The DNA here is from genome assembly GCF_009873245.2 of Balaenoptera musculus. Lineage (NCBI taxonomy): Eukaryota > Metazoa > Chordata > Mammalia > Artiodactyla > Balaenopteridae > Balaenoptera > Balaenoptera musculus. Next base: position 22,544,001 of record NC_045803.1, on the reverse strand, counting down.
CAGCAAAGGAAACCATAAACAAAACTAAAAGACAACTCACAGAATGGGAGAATATATTTGCAAACAGTGTGACTGGCAAGAAATTAGTCTCCAAAATTTACAACCAGCTCATGTGGCTTAATATCATAAAAACAAAAAACCCAATCAAGAACTGGGCAGAGGACTTAAAAAGGCATTTCTCCAAAGAAGACACACAGATGGCCAGGAGGCACAGGAAAAGATGCTCAACATCACTAACTATTAGAGAAATGCAAATCAAAACTACAATGAGATAATCATCTCATGCCAGTCATAATGGCTGTCGTCAAAAAATCCACAAACGATAAATGCTGGAGAGGATATGGAGAAAAGGGAACCCTCCTACACTGTTGATGGGAATGTAAATTTGTAGAGCCACTGTGGAGCACAGTATGGGAAGTTCCTTAAAAAACTAAAAAGAGAGCTACCATGTGATCCTGCAATACCACTCTCGGGCATATACCTGGAGAAAAACATGGTCTGAAAGGACACATGCACCACAATATTCATTGCAGCACTGTTTACAATAGCCAAGACATGGAAGCAACCTCAATGTCCATTGACAGAGGAATGGATAAAGATGATGTGGTACATATAGACAGTGGAATATTACTCAGCCATTAAAAAGAATGAAATAATGCATTTGCAGCAACATGGGTGGACCTAGAGATTGTCATACTGTGTGAAGTAACTCAGACAGAGAAAGACAAATATCGTATATTGCTTATATGTGGAATCTAAAAAAAATTATACAAATGAACTTATTTACAAAATAGAAAGAGACTCACAGACTTAGAGAATGAACATATGGTTACCAAAGGAATGGGAGGGAGGGACTGTTAGGGAGTTTGGGGTTGACATGTACACACTGCTATATTTAAAATGGATAACCAACAAGGACCTACAGGGAACTCTGCTCAATATTATGTAACAACCTAAATGGGAAAATAATTTGAAAAAGAATAGATACATGTATATGTATAACTGAATCACTTTGCTGTACACTTGAAACTAACACAACGTTGTTAATCAGCTCTACTTCAATATAAAATAAAAAGTTAAAAAAATACTCTTCCAAGCTATCAAGAAGACAAGAAAATATTGAGTCATTATGTTGTACACTTGAAATAAATATGTTATATGTCAATTATACTCAATTTAAATAAAAGAAGATAAGAAATAGAGGTGTATGTATATTATGTACAGTTATAAGAGAAAGTAAAAGGATAATTAAATTATCATTTGTAAGAAAACACAATGCTATAATAGTGCAGTGAGATAAGTTGCCTTCCATATTAAAGAGAAGGAATATAAAAATTTCTAAAATGTACACTCAGAGTAAATGACAAACTGTGACAAACTAAAAATTTATACAATAGCCCTAAAGAGTTCCTTTTTACAAAATTGTGGTTGTGAGTTGGTAATGGATTCTTAACCACCAGAAATGACATATAAACTCAACCTTCATCTTTTAGATATTTGGCTATTACACTCCTCCTATAAGCTTTCTTCTCCCTAGATTAGTTATCCCAAGTGGTTGGATTATCCTCTCAGGATATGTAATTATGTTAATAGGCATTACTAAAAATTGGTAAAAATGTTAACTTTTGAGGCTACTGCCTGAAGCATGACTGTGAGAGCTGATCAAATGATTCTATGGGCAGGTAATGTTTTAGTTTCATAAAATGAACTGAAATCCAGAAAGTTCTTATACCTTAACTCATTCCAGGGAACCCCTGCTGAGTATCATGTAGAGGATCTCAAAAGATAACAGCCAGCACAACATCCTAGTATCCTCCTGACCCATCACCTATAGACACCATTCAAAGAACCTTTCCTCCAACTTGCAGACTTCCTTTGTTCCAGTGATGTCACAACTGGGCAATTCTGTATCAATTAAACATACACTGAAGTATTAATAGCTCCAGACTTTGGATGGCATCTTTGAACATATCTGATTTATTTTTACTTCTTTGGATAATCAACCTAATTATAGTAAAGACTCAAATTTATTGTAATATGTCTTATCGCCATAAAAAATTTAAAAGAATCCTATCACAAAATCAAAACTTCAGAAATGTACCCAACAATTAATGAAATTTAGTATACAATAAAAGCAACAACTCAAATTAGTGGGGAAAGATGAAATTAGTAAAAAGTAGTATTGGGAAAACAATATATCATATGGAAAAAGACAAAATTCGTGGTCCTGCCTAGTCTACTATTTGGACTAAGAAGGAAGAGAAAACTGGTTTAAATAACTGGTTTCAAGAGAGAATACAAAGGAAGAGGCAGGCATGAACAGTTGCAGTTCTCTTTTAAATATAAGAAAATTACACTATATATTATTTCCCATTTTTTGAAGTAAATGGTAGCATACTACCCTCATTACTCTCTGTTGTTTTAGTCTCTTAAGAATATCCTGGAGATTACTCCAAGAAGTTTGTAAATATATCTCTAATTTTTTCTTTCTCTATATGCATGGTTTTTCAGTGTAACCAGAGTTGATAAGAGAAAATTTCTCTTTATAGACACATTCCAGCTAACAAATAAATGATGGATTAGAATATCTCCTTTTGTAGCCTCCTATGAAGTAAGAGATCTTGGCATGATCATCAATGGCTATTAACATCACACAAAGGGAAACAAGAAGATATTATAGGCCTCCTGACAAGACCATCTCTGAAGCAGTCTTGCCAAACATCAAACCTGAACCTGACCAAACATCTAGATTTAATTATCAATATATAGAAAATGCAGGGACAAATTAGCATGTTAAAATGATACCCTGGGGGTATAATCACAAAATCCAGATTTTTGGACACTCTGCAAGGACAAAAGAGCCAGTTTCTTCAACAAAAGCAGTATCAGTAACAAAATAAAACAAAACAAAACAAAATGTAAGAAAGAAAACACAGAGAGAAGGAGAAAGTAAATTGAAAGAAATATAAAAAATACACCAGTCAGTCACAATGTCTGGATCAGGTTTGGATCCATATTCAAACTGTTTAAAAATTTATAAAACATTATATCACAGTTGAGGAAATGTAAACACTGACTAATTTTATGTTATTAAAGAATCATTGTTAATATCAATATTTTTAGGTGTAAAAGTTGTATTATAGTTATAATGATCAAAACAAGTCTTTTGGAAAGCTATAGATATAGACTGAAAAATTCATAGATGAAGTGACAGAAATCTAGAGTTGCTTCAAAATGATCTGGGGCTTTGTATCAGAAGTAGGTTGGAATAGAGGTGAAATAAGGTTGGCCATTCATCAGTAATTGTTGAAGCTAACTGATTGATACATGAAAGGCTCATTATATCTCTCATGTAATTTGGGGAGACTGTACACAGATGAAAATGACATGGTACACTTCCTTCCCTACAGGACAAGGACACATTTGTGAGTCTTTTCACCCTCATCTCCTTGGAGATGTTATTAGGCACAGAATCCTCAGTAGGCAAGAAATTCTTTCCCAAAAACAGAGGGGGATACATTATGCCCCATTTATTGTTTACCCTAACAGTTAATGTAGAAGAAGATGTGATTCACAAAGACTCTGTAAAGATAGTATATCTCTGTATAGTCCTAATATCTTCTTACCTTTTCAAAATTTTCAAATATGACCAGAGATTTAGGACATTCTCCTGAGGTTTGTTGTAAAGGGATTTTTCCTAAATAAAGAGTGCAAACAGCAAGGAACTGCCCACTTAACTGCAGAGAAAAAGAAGGGTATTGATCTTTCCTAGCATTTAAAAAACAAAACTGAACAAAACAAACCACCACTCTGCACACCCATGGGAATCATACAAGGGAATATACACAGCTTCCAACTTTCTTGAGTTCAAGTGAAAGTCAGGGTTTGGAGAGAGGAATGGGGAGAATAGATCTTACTGGATCTTCTGATGCTCATAGCAAAGTGATCAAGGCATCTGAGTCAACTATTGAGGCTTCTTTGAACAGAAGGACAAAGTGAGAATATGGCAAGCTTGCCCTAAAGTCCCAGAAGTTTTGAGAGAAAGAGCAGAGTGCTCCTTACAAAACAGACTGAGCTGGGTACATGGATCCCAATGGGTAAGGAACAGAGAAAATACCACCAGTCTAAAATTTTAGACAGTTGCACTGCCCTTCGTGGGTACAGATTTGATGCTTCCCATGAACCTCTGAACCCAGAGTCAACTGACTGGGGCAATTGATTCACCAAAAGGCTTATCTAATTTCCTTCTCCAGGCACGAATTACAATCCTATGCAGTAGGGACTCTCATTGCCATCTAACAGCCCAGGAGATGATACTGTTTCCATACTTGGTTTTGTCCCCTGTGTCACTCTAGGACCATCATGACCATTTCTCCATTTTCTCCTATGCAGACCACACTTATATCCTCAGAGGAGAACTTTGACAACTACTTCCTTGACCTCTGGCCCTGGAATCAGGGATACTCAAGCAACTCCTGTACTCCAGAATCCAGAGCAGTGTAGATTTTGCCATTGATGGAGGACTAAGAGCTCTCATTGACACAATCTCTGGGTCCCAGAATTCCCACTATAATCCCTCAGCTCTGAGTCTATTCCTACCACCCCTTTCAGGGAAGATAAATAGGCATGAATAGTGGACAGACCAGCTTCCCAAAAGCTCAGATAAGGCACGGGGCAGATATGATGAGCAGACAGTACGGTTCATGCTGAGGAGCCCTGGATAAACTAGACCTAATTCTCAGTCACTTTCTTTACTGATAATTGGACCCAACAGGGCCATTCCAATTCATTTCTCTCTCTTCATTTATCCTTCAGTTCCATCCAAAGGGTCAGTTTAGGGTATAATTAAGTCAATTACTTTCTGAAAGGCCATCATGGCAGCCATTACAGAAAATGATAGTAGGCCCCATTCATGCTGTGGGAATTATTAGCTTGTCAGCCTCAAGGCTCATGGAGACAAAGGGGCAAAAAATCAAGGGATTCGGTTGTTCACCAATTCATTCATCTATTCTTTCATTTGTGTTTGTGTGTAAAACCTATTATGACGCAGAACAATCCTATTCCTTGCCTTAATGGGGCTTACAGCTTAGTGGAAAGCATAGTAGTGAATTCAATAATAACCTTAATCAATATACTGCTACAGATGCAGGAAGGTTATGAGAATGTGATGTACAACAGAAACCTATTTTCTATTGTGGGGCCCAGGAAGTTCTTTTTGAAGCTCATTCTACAGGATGAGCAGGAGTTAGCCAGGCAAAGAGGCATAGATATGTCTTTCCAGCAGGCCTTTACACAAACTGCTCTTTGCTGGGAGATGAGAAAAGGACAGTGTGGCCAAAGACCATTAGGTGATAAGGAGATGGACATGAGATAAGACCTAAAAAATGGGCAGGCCGGAGCAGGTAGAACCTTGTTGACAAGAGCATAGTGATAGAATAAGAGATGAATGTGGTGTAGCAGAGAGAGCACGGAAGTTGACATCAGGGTATCTAAATTCTGGAACCACTGGCCACGCTGTGTTTCTTCATGTGGACCCACCATGGCTTTGCAAGGCCTGGGATGAGGACTTAGAGTGCACTGTGTACTCTGGGCAGTTGTGGTCCCTGCACTGCAACAAAAGTTATGGAACTAAGGAAGGGAGATGAAAATGAGAAAGAAATGGGACAGACTTTAAGACCAAATCCCCTGGATTGTTTCTCAAACCAAACTCTGGATGCCCAAATAGGTTTTTATACCACTTGCCAACTGCACTGGAGACAGTCTGTGAGTCACCCAGATCCTCTCAACAATTTCAGCTTCCTGAGCTCTGGCCACTTGCCAGGGCCCCATACCCATAGATGTAAAGCTCTAGTTACCACTGCCTGTCATCTCATCCCCTCACACATCAGTGGGCTCAGCCTTCCCTGGGGAGTGTACCAAGCTATGCATGGCCCCCATTGCACTTGCCATGGCAGGAGCTAGAGAAATTTGAGCACCTTAGTTCAGCTCCACTGGATTCATGGAGGCTTTGGTTTCTTCAGTGGCTGCCCAGATACAAGGGGGTCAGTTATCCATTTATCTGGATATGTGGAGGCATTGAAAGTCTGTAAGGTGGACTTTGAGCAATGAGAGATGGGAAATAGAAAGAAGACAGAAGATAAATTGCTTGACTTTCCTCCCCTAAGATGGGCTGTTCTGACAGGGTTTTCACATGTCCTCCCAGAGAGATCTCATGTGACTGAGCAACGGGCTGGAGTTCTTGAGAAACTGTGGCCAGCTTGGTAACATATCACCTTTTATTTGCATTCTCTCCTTGCTGCTTTACTTCCCTTTATCCCTCACTTTGCTTGCTGGGATGCATCTCCCAAGAAAGTATTAACATGTCAACTTTGCTTGGTGCTCTGTTTCTTGGGTTAAGACACTGGCTCTGGCTGCCTAGGAAGTGTGTTGAGAAGGTATCTGAGTTGAGCTCAGACCTGGTGAACAAGAACCATGTGATCAGTGAGTGAGATCTACCACAAGAGTGAGAAAATGTGCCCAGTATCTGTCACCTCTGAACTAGAGCCTTCTATGGTTAATGTCTGCCCAGCATAAGCAGTCCCAGAATATACTTAGGAGCACAGATAAGGTGAAATCAAACTTGCCTCCAAACTAAGAAAAACACACTAAAGAAGAAATATTTGGTGCTCGGAAGATCATAGCTAAGAGCAAATTAGGCAATCCCTCTATGGGATTCAGCATGCACTGAAGGAGAGGCTGAAATAAAACTATGGATAAAATGGCTTCATGGATAATCATAGTAATACTCAGTTACTGCACACCAGACACTGCAGTAAGATTTTCACATGTTCCATCTCATTTAGTCATCATAACAGTACTATAAGTCATATACTCTTACAAAACCTCATTTTACAGATGAGGAAACAGACCCAGAGAGGCTGAGTAACTAGCCTAATATCACACAGCTAAGAAGAAGGAGAGGAGCCCAGGTAGTCTGGCTCCAGGGTCCATGCCCTAACTGGAGCACTGTGCTGCTTAGTTGAGCCCTCTGGTAGCAGATCAGGTCTGACTTCCAGGCAGAGATGAACATATATCTATTCCTAGAGGCTCATACCAAGGAGGAGACTAGACCATCCTGTAGCTTGTCCCTTCCATGACTTTTTGAGTCAGAACCTTGGGTCAGAGAGAGGCAGAGGCTGACCAAGGTAGCGAAACAAGCTGTAGGAGTACTTGAGGGCTGTTCTTATTTTAGAAATTAAAAAAAAAACAATTACCTCTAATATCCATTAGAAATGCTCCATACTTCACATCACATATTGGGAGATACTCTGAGACATCTTTCAACACTTTATTGCTCATTTCCAAAGTTCAGTAGACGTGATTCCCACAGACCTTTTATGAATTGTGGCTCCAGTAGGAGAGGAAAAGTCTAGTGTGTTATAAAGGCTGGACTTAGGCGTCTCTAAGGAATAAACACTTCACAAAAATAGTCTCTACAAATATAGGGTCAGAATTAGTTTCTTAACATTAATTAAGGTAGAGGAAGGGTTACTATCTTAATACATGGGTGTCAGCGGGTCCACAAGCACCAACAAATTGCAGAGACCAATGTGGGGCTCTCCACAGCATGGTTAGAACTTGCCAGGTTGAAGACAGACAACCTCCACATCGGAAGGGCCTTTAAATGGTTAATTTCGCCCCTTCACTGTTGCTTATTAACATGGGAGTCTGATTAGAAATTAGATTCTCTGTGAGAGCTTCAACTTATAATTTAAGGACTTTTGCTGTACAACCATTACAAAACAATTACATAAAGATTAATTAGCAAATTCCCAAAACAGTAGTAAACAGCAAAGTAGTTTAATTAAAACCATTACCTCCAAAATCTGAACGTTAATAACAGTTGTAGCCCAGGGAGGAATGAGAAGAAAGCCAACAGAGAGTAGGGAAAAGAGTATAGTAATGTCCTTTGGCGCTGACACTCAGCCTGTCTGTACTTCCACATCTGCTCTCCTGGCTAATTACTCTTGGGACTCTCTGGCCTTTGAGTCTCGCAAGGTCCCAGGTTCTTCCTAAAGTCCTCTATGGCTGTGGCTTTGAGATCCACTGCAGACAAATCTGTTACAATCAGCCTTCCTCCAACAAGAGGCCTTTAATCTTCAAAAGAGAGAGAGGCCGTAGGTCGGGCAAACAATAAAACTTTCTAGTGGGGAATTCATAACATTTGGAATTGTCAGAAACATCTGTTAACAGTGACTCTTGCCTTTCAGAAGAAACTGATAAGTTTTACTCCAACCTAGACTGCTTATCACAGATTCTGAATGAAGTGTTTGGCAAAGGAACCCAACTAAAATGAAATTTAACCATAACACTACTTAGTAAGCACACATACTAGGCTCGGTTCATTTCCTTTATGATCTTATGTTATCACAGGAACCTCACAAAGCCACATTGCCTCTGTTCCCAAGCAGAGTAACTCACTTAGCCTAGGACATGGGGAACCTGATTGTTGAGCTTCACCCCACAGGCCTACAAGGCCTGTGCTTGCCCAGCCTCAAGACCAAAGAAAGAGCCCAGAGTCAGCGACAGAGACATCAGTGGTTTAATGGATGGGGGGGCTTACACATCTGAAGTAAGGTCTTGGAGAGACACCTTGCTGTGTGCAGCAGATGGGAATGGTGGGCAAGACATGGTGGCAGTTTTCGTTCCCGGGTGGGGGCAGAGAGGAGATTGCCAGTTACACGGGAATCACGTCAGTTTGGGTCATCAGTTACCAGGGAAACCAGCTGAGGGGCAAGTCCCTCACTGTCCCTTTGATAAGCATAGTGGAGAGTTCTGATCTAAAGCTAGAACAGTCATTGGCGGGGGCCTGGGCCAAGATGTAGAAAGGTCAGTCATGTCAGAAGGGTGTAGGTGAAGCAGGCACTGGTCAAGCAGGGGATGTACAGAGAGCAAGAGAACAGCCATTTTGAGTGGCCCGAACACACACTGCTCTTTCCTTTTCTAGGCCCATTTATTTCTTTTATATCACAGCGATCCCCTCTGGTGGTGTAACGAGGATAAACATTTAACTCATTTAAGGCAGAGACTTTTATCATTCTGTGAGCCTGTCATGAATTACAGCATAGACTTGACAATGATCGATTTCTCCAAAGTGAAATGCACATGAACTTCAAATCAGAGAAAACTTGCCCTCAACCAGGACAGCCGATGTCTGTGCAACTCCACACCAGCTACCATGAAGGGCTGGCCTGGGCCTGAAGTTCCTTAAGAGCAGGTGAAGGGCAGTCCCCTGACCCACTGCTTCCAGTCTCTGGTTTAGACCCTCTGTTGCAGGTGAGTGTTGAGAAGCCACTTTCTGGCTTATGTACCCATTCCCTCTATCCTGCCTCACCTTCACAGTATTCAGGGACTGACATATGTAAGTGTCCTCTTCCTAGTCATACAAGGCCCTGCCCTCTGTCAGCAGAGTCAGACTGTCTGCCTGCAACCTGGCTTCTCATTTTGCTTTACTCCAGAAATTATGCAAATCACAGCTATTAGTATAACAGCTTCTGAAGATTTCAGAAGGAAAAGGGAAAAAAATGCTACCACAAAATCCCTGTGCTTGGTTAAAAGACCATGAATTTCCCCATTCTCTTCATTCACTCTTGTCAGTAATATTTATGCATCTGAAGCCTGTTTTTCAGTCATATGAATATCTATAAAAGCGACATCAGTCAGTCAGCAGAAACCTCTGGAACTGCAACCATGGAAGAGAAGAAGCGAAAAGCCCAACTAGAGCCAAGATGGAGGGGAAGAGGGAGAAGGGCTAGATGGGAGATGCTGCCCCAGATGGCCTGGGTGGAGGTCTGACTTTAGAGGACCTGGGAGGCAGGGGGCAGGGCTCACTCTGAGGTTGGACAAATTCAGCCCCAAGTTCACTCTGAGCACTATCTGCTGTCCTTTGGGATTGCCTTGCTCCCCTTTTCATTTATCTTGCTCACTAGACAGGAAGCTTTCTGAGGGCAGGAGCTGTGTAAATTCACCTCAACCCTGCCATGGCCCTGAGCAATGTGAAAGCACAGAGCTGGCTCCCAGGGAGTACATGGTGAAAGTGGGTACCTGCGCATGCCTGAATTTTGGTGAGGCAGTGGTGCCACTGCTGTATCAGTCACGGTCCCTGAAGGAACAGATGGCATATCAACATCCAAAGGTTTTATAACGTGACAGTTTACAAATGTCTGGGTGGACCTGTGACCACACAGGTCTGAAGGGATGTGGGGAACAAGAGATCCCCAGTTCTCAGAAGGAGGAGTTCTATAGACATACTATCTTGAGAGGAGGGACTTAGCCAGCTGAAGGCAACACTGCTGGGAGGAAGCAAGAGGAATAAATGCCCTGGGCCCCCTACTCCCTCCCTCTCTCTGTTCTCCAGCCTTTCAGATTCCCTCCTGGGGCATAGGGTGGAGAAGATCCTATGGGCCAGCTCTGGGCAGGACATCTTGGAGTTACTCTAGTAAAATAAACAGTCTTGGGAGGGCATAGCAGACCACCCTGGTGCCCTGGGTCAAACCAACTCCCCAGCTCACCTCTAATTGGAGTTTCATGCCAGCTTGTTCACCTGGCACTGGTGTTGTCCCACCTCAAGGTCATTCCACTTTCTGCCCCAGGGCTTGGTCTGATTTCTTGAGAGACCTTTAAGTCTGCACTAAGGGGCAGTGCAGAAGTGTGGGCTTAACACCACTGGGGATAGGCCCCAAAAGAGAGGAAAGGGAGATGGTGGATAAATTATCCTGCTTCCCATCTCTCAAGTGGATGATCCTGGAAGACATTCTGTTCACATCCTGGCAGGTCCTAATGGACTTGAACCCTGTTTTCCACATAGCAACTATGATTGTTGCTCTCCTCACACCCTCACTCTTGCTTCCTGCAGTCACCTCCCAAATGAGACTCTGCCTTTGAGCAAACTCCACTAAGACAGGTGGACTAGCCAATAAAGTGCACTGGAACAACAGGTTACCTATATAAAGAAATATTACACTGAATTGCTGCCTCATGCCATACACAAAAATCAATTCCTGATGGATTAAAGACTTCAATGTAAAAGGCCAAAGCTTGAAATGTTTAGGGGCATGTATTTATGACCTTGGAGAAAGGAAGAACTTAAATAAGAGAAAACTGCTAACAATAAAAAATATGGATAACAAATATGACATTATAATTAAGAATTTGTTTATCGAAAGACACCACAAATAAAGTGAAAAGGCAAGTTACTAACTAGAGAAGGTATTTGCAACACCTGAAACAAAGAATTATTATCCAAAATACCCTAAGGAAAATCAATAAGAGAAAAAAATTTAAAATATAAGTCAAAGAAGAGGATACATAAAAAGTCATAAATATATTAAAAGATTCTCAACCAGTTACTAATCAGACAAGTGCAAATTAAGACCAAATGTGATTATTAAGAATAACAATAAGACACAGCAGTTGAAAGCAAAGCCAAAATGTCTGACAGGATCAAATCCTGGCTTCACTGTGGGCTAGCTATATGATCTTGCTTACATTACCTTACCACTCTGTGGGTTGCAGCTTTCTTATGCATACAGTAGGACTAACAGTAGTTCCTACTTCATAAGGCTGCTGTGTTAAATGAAAGAAGACTTGCAAAGCACTTAGCACATTGCTTCACAAGCAGTAAACATGCAAACTATTTTAAAAAACAGTCCCCCAGGCTACTCATAGATCATGTAATTGATGCTTAATGGGAGTACCACATTACAAGTCTTTATTCTACGTGACCCCAAATATTGCCTTTAAGTAACACTTAGGTGGCCTACATAGGAAGGAACAGTTTCTATAAGCAGTGGGTGTATTTACCATATCGCAGCCTTAAACAAAAAGAATGGATTAGCTGCATGTAAATCATCATGATTGAAGATATCTGAAAATAGATTTTATATTTTCCAGAGTGACTCCAAAGTTCTGTTTCTTGGGAAAAGGCTAGGATTCAGGATTTTACAATTTTCTCTATCACTTGCATACACAAAGGAAGGCATTGCCAGGGCATGGGCACCTAGAGAGGTGTGATTGGCAGCCCATCCTGTGTGGGCCAGTGGCAGGTGGCCATGCTGAAGACAGAACAGAGCAGGTCCTAAGGACTCCAAATGGAATGTGAAGATATACACTTAGCCTGATAAAATTTTGGCAACAATATTCATATGGACGTTAAAATTCTCAACATCAAGAGGACACTATGAAAGGAAGGAACGCTGGGCTAGGGTCTGGATTCCAGATCTATCTACTGCTGGAGGGACAGTTGCCTCTAGCACTTCATGGGGTTATGGTTGAGGCTCCGCAGAAGTAGCCGTCACATGTGAGCATGTAGCAAGTACCAGACACTGTGCTAAAGAATTTATATACATTTTCTGATTCAATCCAAAGAACAACTCTGTGAAGGAAACTAACAGGAACTAAACAATTTCAAGATTAGAAAGTGGCAGAGTTGGTACTCAGACCCGGCCTCAATGAAATAATGTTTGAGAAAGAGCTGGATAAAATCAGAGGATTCTGTCCAAAGTTAGACCCAAGTAGGCTTACAAGAACAGGCATTACTGTTGAAACTAAAAGAATTGCTCCTTGGGGTTCATAAAGAAGAGCCCAAGCAAACCTAGTGTAGGAAGGGCCCCTGGCCAGACATTCTACACCAGGGTCAGTACGAGCATGGGAAGCTTCTAAGATATCCCTGGGCAAGTGAGGGTACTTCCTCCAGGCTCTGTAGCCCAAAGAGGGGACCACTTGCCATTAATAGCCCATGTTGGTTGCTCTTTCTGTCCTCTGGGCCTCATGCTTGAAGCCTTGAGGCTGCTCCACCTGGGTCTCTACCCTACCCTAACCCTATGGCTCAGGTGAAACCTACAGTCAAGGTCAAAGGCAAATTGTCATACTAACCTCTGCTCAAAGTGAAGGAGATAAAACACCAAGGATATATGTGTGTGTCTTTGGTTGAAAGTGGAAGCCCAGATCTGAAAGCGTTTAGAAAATGGAGGATTATATATCTCTAATGATAATAATCATCACCATGTTAATCCTTATATAGCAGTTACTACTTGCCTGGCACTGTTCTAAGCACTTCACATGTATCAACTCATTTATTTCCTTCAATAACCCTATGAGGTAGGTGCTCTTTTTATCCTACTTTGGCTTATGGAGAAAAAAAGGCACAGAGAGACTTAGTATGTTTTCAAAATTACAAAATTAACAAGTGGCAGAGCTGAGATTTGAAGTCACATTTTCTGGCTCCAGAGCCCTTTACCTGAGATGGCAGAGGTGACAGGGGAGAAGTGGGGAGAGTGATTTTTAATTACACTTACTGTGAATGGACTATTCATCAAAATTATGGGAATTCAATTTAATGTAACAAACACATGTTTGCAACCTGCAGGGTGTCATGTACTATGGAAATATTGACACTGATGCTGCCTTCAGGAGATTTAGGACAAAGTCAACAGTCAGGGTCACATGATGACTCCAGGAGCCCTCCTGAAAACTGAGGACATCCCTGGTTCCCAGGCTCTAGGACTCAAGAGTGTGGTCCCTGCTCCTGACAAGGCACAGGCTGGCAAAGCAAGGGTCTCTACTTGAGGAACGGGGCACATTACATGAGTCTAGTCATACTACTGCCAGGCATGCACTCTGATTCCTGCTGAGCATGGCCCATGACAGGTCAAGGAGCCCTTCTGAAGGTGAGAACTGAGGAGACACTACAGCAAAGGACATGAGGAGAGAAAGGAGTCATTGGAGAAAAAGTGGAATGGTGGAAAGGAACAGCAAGGATGAAGAAGCAGAGACTCTGAGAAGAGCATCTGGGATTGACCTACCTGTTCATTCAGGCGTTCAGTTAGTCAACTCTCTGCTGAACACCTGTTCTGAGTCCTGGAGATAAAGAGTTAAAAAATAAACAAAACAAATTTTAAAACAGGCAGGTCCCCTGCTTGCATGGAACTAACATTCCAGAAAAGAAGATGATAAGTCTTATGTGTGTGTGTGTGTGTGTGTGTGTGTGTGTGTGTGTGTGTGTATATATATATATATTATTACTAGAAACTAGGCAAGGTTTCATTACTGTTCTTAAACTCTAAGGAAATTCTACTATATGGTAAAATATGAACCAGATTTCAAAGTTATATAGGATTGATCCATGAGCCTTTTTCTTAAGACAGCACTGAACATGAGAAGCAAGGAATTGGTACTCTTTCCTAGCGGAAGACATCACTTGTACAGAGTTCCCAACACCAAGACGCAAGGAGAGACCATGGGGAGGGCCATGTTCTGGAATGCTAAGGTGTCAAAGACATCTGCCCAGCATGAGAGCTGCAAGATGAAGGAGGTTTTAGCAGTGGGAATTCTGCTTCACCTTAAAGGAGGAGTTGAGAGAAAATCACTGGACCAGTGAAAAGGTCCTACAGTATACAAGGAAGAAGATTGAAAGAAATGGCCTATTACTGAAGTAGATTTGGCACAAGGAGTCAGATTTTCTTTTTCCTAGAAGATATTGCATCGATGAAACTAGAATATGCTATCTTGAAGCAGCAGCAGTCTGAGCATACAGCAAAATCCAAACATAGTGGGAGTTTAGTAGAGAGTTGCCTAACTAACTGAATATATGAATAAATAAGTGACCAGTCTCAACAGCTCTTCTCAAAGTCGATACCTCTTCAGTTCTACTGTATCTTTCCTTCTCTCCTCCCATGCCTCCTTTTCCCTCCTGATGTCCTTTAATTGCAGTGTTTCCTCAGTTCTCACCTCCAGGAGAGCATTCTAGCCCATTCTGGCTCCTAAGCTTGTTATCATGGCCTAAGAGATTCATACTTTGTGGCCCCTGGCTTCTCCCCCAGCTTCATCTGTCCCATCACACCTGTCTTGTTAAGACAGAGGTCACTTGCGCACTTCCTTCAGGCTTCTGCTCAAATGTCATCATATCAAGGAACAGCAAACCTCCTATAAAACCAGCACACACTACCTACCCACCTCAGGCCCTCTCAGTCCCTGTCTCTTTGCCCCTCTTCAAAGCACTTTTCACCATCATCTATTTCTAGTTTTGATTGTGTGTCTCCCTCCATCTGAATGTATTTTTCCATGAGAGCAGGGACTTTGTTCTGTCACACTCTATAACTGGAGGTTCTAGAACAGTGCTCAGTAAAGTTCCTTACAGTTCTAGCCATTGAATGAGTAAGGTTTATAATCAATAAATATTTATCGAATAAATGAATGGAAGGTTAAAATAAAACAGATGGTTTTTATTGGTTAAAATAAAATGGAAGCAATATCAAAAAACTAAAGTCAGAAACTTTGTTGAGCTGAAGAAAGACCCTAATCCACTGATTGAAAATGCTTCCTGAACACCAGATAAAATGAGTGAGAAAAGGTCACTTCCTCAACCAGGGATGGCAAATGGGTACCCCCTCCAGGACCAGCTTTCCTTGAGAGGTAGCAGGAATATGAGATATGGCCTTTGTGAGAAAAGAGGTCCGTGGTCAGCTCAGTGCCTGGCAGGAAGACTGCAGGAAGGAGGGCTGCCATCAGCTGCATGTGTCATTCTGGACCAACTGGCATTTTAGAGTCTCAGGGAAAATTAAACTGTCCATAGCATCTAGACAGGAAAAATATCTGCATTTGTCTGTTCGGGCTACCATAACAAAATGCCACAGATGGAGTGGGGGCTTAAAGAACAGACGTTTGCTTCTCACAGTTCTGGAACCTAGAAGTCCAACATCAAAATGTCAGCATGGTAGGCTTCATCCTGAGGCCTCTTTTCTTGGTTTGCAAGCAGCCACCATCTGGCTTTGTCCTCACATGACCTCTTTTTTGTGCACATGCAGAGAGAGAGATCTCTGATGTCCTTTCTTATAATCCTATCATATCAGGGTCCCCCTCTTGTGACCTCATTTAACATAAATTATTTTGCTAGAGGTTCCATTTCCAAATACAGCCACACTGGGGGTTAGGGCTTCAATAGATGAATTTTGGGGTACACAAACATGCAGTTCATAACAGCCTATAAACATCTAGATGGGCCAAAAAGTAGTTTTAAAGGAATGGAAGTCTTTCTGACCTCAGATTTCTCTGTAACACTGAATGCCTATAGGCAATGAAATCCTGTCTTCAGAAAAGAGAGAGAGAGGTAGCTGGCAGTTATGTCTGTGCAGAACAGATATGCAGTTTGAGGACTGAAGAAAGTTAAGCAAGACAAGCCTGTGGAAATCAGGAGAAATAATAGAGATTAAATCAGAAACTAACAAATGTGAAGGGGGAACATTAAGATAGATCTCAGGTGGCTTCGGCCTGCAGTGGCTTGAAGCATGGTTTCGGTTCCTGGCCAGTGATTGAGGTCGGGTCGCAGCGGTGAGAACACCAAATCCCAGCCACTAAACCAGTGGTCAGTGACAAGGTCCTGGCTCTATGGCTTTGCAGAAAAAGAATTCCCACAAAGACGGAAAGTAGTGAAACAAGTAAAGTATTTATTAGGAGAAAAAAAGAGTACAGTACGTGTGGATAGACACACGGGCGGGCTCAGAGAGTCGCACCCTCGTGGCAGTTTGAATCACTTTTATAGAACATTTCTTCTGGCTTTCTTTTGGCCAATCATTTTAATCTGTCTGGTTCAAAGTCTGTATTTGGTATAGCTCAGGGTCCTCCCCGTGTGCGTGTGCATCTCTAAACCAAGATGGATTCTAGTGAAGAGGCCTATGGGTAGATTTAACCACTTGGCATCACTCACCTATTGACCTCCAAGGAGTCTTTCTGCACATGTGTAGTCAGGGAGGTCTTCTTACTTTGAGAATGAGGAATATGTGGTCTCTTATCTTCTATCTGGGAAGGACCCAGCCTCCTCTCTCTCTTTTTTTTTTTAATATCTTTTTTTGGAGTATAATGGCTTTACAATGGTGTATTAGTTTCTGCTTTATAACAAAGTGAATCATCTATACATATACATATATCCCCATATCTCCTCTCTCTTGTGTCTCCCTCCCCATCCCACCCCTCTAGGTGGTCACAAAGCACCGAGCTGATCTCCCTGTGCTGTGTGGCTGCTTCCCACTAGCTATCTATTTTACATTTGGTAGTGCATATATGTCCATCCAACCTCCTCTCTTAATTGTCCTCTTATTCTTGTCTCGGAGTATCGGTCCACAGGAACGAACTCAAACCATTTGCCCCAGTGGCCCATCTATCTCCTGCCTCAAAATTATTTAGTAAGTTTGAGAATTGACCCTTTGAAGAACCCAATAAAATATAAAACTTTAACAAACCTAATGAAGAAAAATAGAAATAGAGATATTGGAAATAAGAAAAGTGACATAACATATGGTGATAAAAGTAATTATAATTATGAGATAATATCAGGCGTGGTTATACGCTAATAAATTCCATCACATGTAAAAAGGTAATATTTAATGAAAATAATAAATTAGGAAAAATAGCTCAACAGGAAGTAACATTTTGGAACAGACCATAACTATGGAAAACATAAGAAAGTGCTGTCAACATACTGCCTTGGGAAGTGCTTGGGTGCTCTGTGGCTTTACTGGTGAATGTTTTCTGGACTTCAAGGAACAGACAATTTCCATACTATAAAACCTATGCCAGGATATAGAAAAAAATAAAAGGTTATTCAATTTATTTTATGAGGAAATTATGTTCACCAAATTTAACAAAAATAGCATGAAAAATTTATTCACCAGCACTTCCCAAAATATAATGGTGGGGAGGGTCTTCTTAACATAATGGCAAAGCAAGAAATCATAGAGAACAAGATGGATAAATGTACTTAAGTAAAAAATGTAAATCCTTACATCAGAAAACACCATAGTGAAATTAAAAGGAAAACAGAAAACCTTTGTAAGAAAGAGAGCAAAGGATGAATTTTTTTTTTTTTTTTTTTTTGGCTGCGCTGGGTCTTGGTTGCTGTGCACGGGCTTTCTCTAGTTGCGGTGAGCAGGGGCTACTCTTCATTGAAATGCATGGGCTTCTCACTGCAGTGGCTTCTCTTGTTGCAGAGCATGAGCTCTAGGCACACGGGCTTCGGTAGTTGTGGCACACGGGCTTAGTTGCTCCGCAGCATGTGGGATCTTCTCCGACCAGGGCTCGAACCCATGTCCCCTGCATTGGCAGACAGATTCTTAATCACTGTGTGACCAGGGAAGCCCCAAAGGATCATTTTTAACATATTAAAAAAATCCTCTAACAATTAGAAAAATATTATATAACCATGATAGAAAAGGACATTGAGATAACCTATATAAGAAACACAAATAAGCAATAAATACGGAAAATAAAAATGGCTCAAGCTCACTAGAAGGCAAAGAATTGAAAGTTAAAATCAGAATGTCATATTTTTTGTCTATTAAATTGGCAAAGATGTAATGGTTCTCTGCCATGGGCAAAACCAGGTACTGATAATGGAAATATAAATTGATGTTACTTTTTTGGAAAATGATGTGACAAAATTTAGCAAGAGTTTTAAATGTGTTCATACCCCCTTTGACCTAGTGAAGCCAAATCCGGCTTCTGTACCCTGACACTGAATTAAATTTCAGAGACGGAGTTTTGGGTGAAATAGAAAAGAATAGCTTTATTGCTTTGCCATGCAAAGGGGCTCATAGTGGGCTAATGCCCTAGAAACTGTGTGTCCCAACCTGGAGGAGGTTTTACGAAATTTTATAGTAATGGTTCAACTCATGGACATTCTTCTGATTGGTTGGTAGTGAGGTAAGTGGGAGTCAGCATTGTCAACCTTCTGGTTCCAGTGGGTCTGGGGTCTATGTGCTTGTGGGCAGCATACCATTAATTTCTCCCACCTGGTGGGGGTTTCAGTAGCTACAAAACAGCTCAAAGATATTGTTATGTGTATCCCTTGAGGGGGAACCAGAACCCTGACCCAAGGCTGCATTATTGTTTCTTTTTTTTTTTTTTGAATTTATTTTTGCACTATTGTTTCTTGACTATTCCTCCTTTGTCTCCGCATCCCCTCCCTTCCCTAATTAGCAACTGTTTGAATCTGCCTGTTGGAACTCAGGGAAGGTCCTGGAGGCTGAATGAAGACTATTTCCTGTAATCAAGAAATAGGGGACACAGAAAGACTTTTGTGCCCAGGAGCCCCACAGGGTCCTGCTCAATATCACTAGTAATTCCACTGCTAGGAATTTATTCTAAATAAATGATCAAAAATGAATAGAATATGTATAAAATAGATAACTAATAAGAACCTGCTGTATAAAAAATAAAAAAATAAAATTCAAAAATTCAAAAAAGAAGAACAGAAAATGTCCATCCTTCCTTAACACAGCTTGGGTTTTCCTACTAACTCATGGGCCTTCCCATTCTCCTGCCAACTCATCATCCTCTACTTGCTCTCTAAAGCTGGAGGACCCAGAATCAGGATGCAGGGCTACTTTTGTATTCACTCTCTCCCTAAGGAATCTATTACTCTTCCATAGTTTTAAAAGCCATCTACACCCTGATAACTTCTAACTTAATGTACCCAGTTCCAGTTTCTCCTCTGAGCTCCAGGCCTGTTTATCTGACTGCCTACTAATCATCTCTATTTGAATATTTATTAAACATCTCCAACTTAAAACGTTCCAAATCAAACTCCTGGTCCCTCTCCCAAAACTGTCTCTCCCATGTTCTATTTTGTCAGTAAATGGCACCACCATTTACCCAATTGTTTGGACCAAAGACCTACAGGTCCTCACTGAGTCCTGTGAGTCTACACTGCACTCCCTTCTAGGTAAATCCTGGATACAGCCACTCCTCACTCTTCCCGGTGAATTTAAGTTTCTTGCCATGTAGCGAAAGAATTCGGAGATGAAGCAGGGAGGTTAAGAAGGTAAAGTGAGAATTTATTTAAGCAAGAATATGCTCTCATAGGGAGAGTGGGCAGTCAGGTGAGGAGCTGCTGTCCCGGGTTTCTTAGGCAAGCCGAGTAAGAGGGGTACACAAATCAAGGGGCGGTATATTCACTGGGGAAGGAGGAGTTTCGGGGTCATATTCCCTGATTTTCATCCCAGCTCCATCTTCCCAAGGGGAGGAGGAATTTTTGTCCTTATTTAGCTTAGATCAGAAGTGTCATGACGTCGGTGCATAATGGGTACTTCTTATCTGTAAGGCTAATTTTATTGTAATGAGAGCATAATGAGCAACAGGTTACATTCGGATGTGGGAGACTCCCGTCTTTCCCCACCTTTCTTTATCTGTTTCCAGGACACTTATCACCCAAAACTTATGGTTTCCTGTCAGTCTGGAGGTTCCTGATTTTCTTTGTCTGCTCATGGACCCCCACTGTTTACAAGATGTGTGATTTCCTGCCACCTGGCCCCTGTTCCCATTTCTCTGCTCATATGTAGCTACCTGACTGCTGTAACATCACCAACTCTTTGTTACTACCCACATCCAAGACATCAGCCCTCACCAGAAGCACTTCTCTAAGTTCCTATCTATCCTCTCTGCTTCTAATTGCAGCTTACCCTCTCCAACCACACCACTCCCTGCAGCCAGAGTGAGCTACTCAAAAGCACATCAGATCTCATGACTCCTGAGCTTCCTCCACACTTAGAATAAAATCAAAATTCTTTACACTGGCCCATAAGATCTTTATTATGTAGTATCTGTAGTATTATGTAGTATCACCTTACCAAACTCCTCCCCTACTACACTCCCTCTGGTGCTTGCCACCCCACCCACACTATCCTCACTATTCTTTAAATGGCCCAAACCTTTTCCCACCTCAGGGCATTTGTACTTGCTTAGAACAATCCTCTTCTAGATTTAGCAAGATGTACTTCACCTCCAGCAGGACATTCCTGCCCCCTAGATCCAAATTGCTTCTCCCTTTTTCCCCTATTTCCATCACCCTCTAGTCTCTTACCATATTTTAGTTTTCTTTATGACACTGACCACAACCTAAAATTATAAATTTTACATATTTATCATCTGTCACAGCTCGCTGAAGATGGGATCACATCAGATGACATCATCTTCACTGCTACGCTCCAGTGCCTGACATGGACTAGGCAGCAACACTGGTTGAAAAAAGTCAACAGTAGTGAAAACCAAAAGCTACCTTAATGTCCAAAAATAGTCCAATATTTTCTTAAATATAAAAATCACCATTGTCATTAAAATCATGTTCTCAGAAAAAGTTCAAAAAGAAGGAAAATTTTCACTGTTATACAAATAATGTGAAATGGAAAACAGGATGGAAAATTATACATTTTGGTGATTTCAATTTTGTGAAATAAAAATAAAGAAATGTTCTAAAATGGTAACAACTGTTATATCCATACAACGGAATAACATGAGTTTTTATTCTATTATTTATACTTCTGAATTTTTCAAATTTTATTAAAAGAAATTTGCATTTGGTATATATTTTTAATTATATGCTATAAATTAACAAAGAAAAGGACTCCTGCCAGGGATGTGTTTTAGACAAGGAGCCATTTAAACTGCACCCTAAAGCCCAGGGGAACTGTGGGAACTGGTCTACTGACTGCCCAACTGTTGACCAGGAGGGAGGTTAGGCCTCTTGGACTAAGAGATGGGGAGTGAAGAAAGGGGAGCATTGGCTCTGGCATGAGGAGCTGTCTAGTATTCTCAATAGGGATCATAGCCTTTAAAGACTGGATTGTATTTTCAAATTGCCAACTAGAACAGGAAATACATGGGTGCTTAACAAATGAATGGAATGAAAGATTAACAGATGAATTTACTCTGGCTTGTAATCAAGAACAATCCAGAAAACAAGCAGTAGTAGAAACTTTGGACTCTTCACAACCAGCATTTGCACAAATGCTTCCTCATCCACTGTGCACAGAGGGGCAACAAATGACTTTCACCTTTGCTGAAAGGTGAAAACAGCGTGAGCCTAGGCTTGAAAACATGGAGGACTTTTGTGCCAGGTAAGCACCTTTAGTAGGAGGGGAAGAGGAAGAGGAGGAGGAGGAGGAGGAGAAAGAGAAGAAGAAGGGGAGTTGGAGGGGGGAAAGAGAGGAAGATGGGGAGGAGAGGAAGGAGAGGGAAGAGGACGAGAGGATGGATTTGGGGGATGAAGGCTAGATACTTATGAGGTGTATGGTATCCCCCACCCCATTTTGCAAATGAGAACTGAGGCTCTGGAGAGGAAAGAGGGGTGATGTAGCTTCATGGGACAGAGCCAGCATCTGAAGCTCCACCAGCCCACAGGTGTGCAGAGGAAGATGAAGATGAAGCACCTGCTGGGGACAGGAAGAACCAATAAAGGTCAAGAACATTTCTAGAGCTCATCAGACAGGGCAGGGCCGGAAAGGTCACAGCCTAACAACATAGTATGCATCTGTGCAGCCCTACAGACCTCAGGTATTTTTGTCTCTGCATGGATGGATGACACTTCTGGTTTCCAGATCTTGCTTCAGCCTTTGCCCATGCATTGCCACAGAAACTCACCATTTGGAAGGTGCTCTCTGCAGACAACTAAATGTCATTATCCCAAAACACCAAGCTGACCAGCTGAGCTTGCTGTTTTGATGAAATGCTGTTTGACAGAAAAACAGGTCACCCCCAGGGGTACGTACAGAAGGATAAGACTCATGAATATGCATAAAGTCCTCTTTCTAGAGACAATTGCTACAGCCGTTATTGGAACAGAACAGGCTGGGTGGGAAGGCAACTCATCCACAACGTACTTTTGCCTCCCTGTAGGAATTTGTGAAGGTTAAGATAATTTCCTGTATCCCCAGGACCTGGTCCTCAGCACTAGCAGGACCCATGAGGCCCTCTGGACTCCCTCATGTCTCTCACCCCATCCCACCTTGGTCAGAGTAGGAAATAGAGCCCAGAGAGGGGAAGCAGTTTGCCTGAGGTCACACAGCAGTTCCTGCAAGGCCAGGGCCTCCACCTCTAGACCAGGTGGCTCCCACATTGCAGGTCCCTGGAAGAACACAAAAGTAGACCAGAATCTGACCAAGAACAAGCCCTCAGCACAGCTTAGCAGGCATTCAGAATCCCTACAGGAGACGGTCTCTCTAGCTCCCACTAGGGCTGGGTTGGGGGAGCTGCTGTGCAAGGCAGAGTTAGGCAGGGAACCCCACAGAGAAAGCTTTGATGGGATTTCCCTTTGACACCTGCCTCCACCCTTTCAGTGCCCAGCCCCTTCAGGCCATCTGCAATTTCCTTCCATAAAAAGGGTGAGGTCTGACCAACACAATCGTGCTAAGGTATGAGTGTGTGTCATCCTTCCCAGGTTAATTATGTCTTTTAAGCAGAGTAGACTAGAGATGTCAAGGGGCAAAGCAAGAATAATGGGATAGGGATCAGGCATTCCACAGACCACATAGACTACACCACTAATCCATCAGAGAGTGACCCTGCCCAAAGCCCTGTGAAGCCATGGTGACAGCTGCAGTCCTTCGATCTGACTCCTCATGCAGCCTCCATATCTCAGTGAAAAGAAGCAAGGCAGGGGGGCCCCCAAGTCAAGGTGGGCAGTTAGACATTTCCAAAGAAGTTCAAGCATGCTCAGACAGTGGGGTCCAGGTGACGTCAGCATCTGCTGCCCTGTGCCCCGAAGTCTGCGGAGAGTGAGCACTCGGCAGGGCTGGGCCAGCTGTCAGGTACTTGCTTGTCATTCTTCTCACATTGAAGAGGCAGGGGAGACTGATTCCTTTGAAGGGCTAGGCAGATATGAGGTTGCTGGAAGTGGCAAGCCCTATTTCATCCTGCTTTTGAAGGGGTCTGAGATAGATGGCTGGCTGAAAGGCTAAGTTGTACTGAGCATCAGGGCCACTCTTCTACAGAGGCTGCTGTGAAGTAGAAACCCAAGCTCACTTTACTGGAGCAAACCGCACTCTGCAAGCCCAAGACTGGGAGACACCCCCCCACACACACCTTGGAGCTTACAGGCATTTAGGGACCAAAGTGAACATGTTACTAACACTTACATCAACCTGTTCATCACCATGGCACCTACAGACCTAAGAATGAACCACTAGGTCTGCCCCTTTGGACAATTTGTCAACTCTCTAAGCCTCAGTTTCCTCCTCTGTGAAATGGAGGTTAAGAATAGCTATATCACAGGGTTGTTGAAGGGATTAAATGTGATAATGACACAAACAGTCTCTTAGAGAACATTCTGTGAGTGGGCAGTTCTTTGTGGCAGTTATTGTGGTTCTGGTTGCTATTGTTGTGCTAGGCACTCGGCATACAAAGATGAAAAGTATTCAAGAAACCTGGAGACTTTTGGAGGAGAGACACCTCCAGATAAATACCATGAAATAGGAAAAAGGTTGACAGAGCCTTGTTCCAGACTCTTTTCTCCCCATTTTAAGAACAGTGAAACTGTGACTTCAGGAGGGAAAAATGTCTTGTCCAAGGTCACTTTCAGAGTGAAAGGATCATGAAGGTGCAGCAGAAACACAAAGAGGGGAGCTCTCCAAAGGAGGTGGCTTCTGCACAGCCCTCAGGATAGATAAGATTTCCATGAGCACAAATGAAAAGGGCATTTCAGATCCTGGAAGCATGATGGGCCAATGCACAGAGCTCCTTGACCTGCAGCCCCCTACACATTTGTCACATATGAGTCGGGCATCTTCAGCCAAGGCACAGAGAGCAAGTCAGACAGACAAAACAATCATCTCAGCATAGAGTTGGATCATAAGGTTCTCCAAGACTGTCTCAAGAAGCCTGAGGAGTCTTCCTGAACAGATGACCCCTAAGATGAAGGCTAGAGGAAATGTAGGTGTCAACCAGGTAAGGGTATGAAGATGAGGAAAGGGAAGTAGATGAATGTCTAAGTGATTTAAGATATGCATTGAATCTCTCATGCAAGAGCTCCATGTAGAACTGGACAGGAAGCAGCAGCTCAGTAAGTTGGCGATGCCTGATCTTCTTTGGACATCTGCTAAGGATGCTGCCGTGGACATGAGAAACTGCTTGGTTATCAGCTTTGTGCCCTCAGATCCTGAAGCCCTGGGAGCCTCCCCCAGCCATGGTACTTTGCCCACAGCAGACTATTTGGAAAACTCACCAAGAAAACTGTCTCTCTTTCTTCTGTTTCTATTCTCATCATTTGATTACATCTGAAATGTGTCAGCCTTGTCCTTCTGAAATAGAGAAGCTGGTGTCTCCAGGGAATAACTGAGTGTGAATGTATGCCCCTGGAGGTGTGGTGCAAGGTCTCTACCCAGGCTGAGAGCCTTGCCCAGTCATATATATGCTCCACATATTCTCCTATGGTGCTGGAATAGGATGCAGAGCTTCCCTAACTCTCGGAGATTGAATCAGGGATGGAAAGATGGAATCTGACAGAGTGCAATACCCCAGAGAACCACAGAACATGTGCCCCATGGTGATTAGAGTGGGGCTGTTTGCAATAGGCTGACTTGACAGACACACAAGACAGAATTTTCTAAACTTTAATATACCTACAAGTAACCTGAGATCTTATCAAAATGAGGATTCTGACCTGAGGTCGGCCCCAAGATTCTGCTCTTTTAACAAGATCCCATGTGATGTGGGGGATACTGGTCTGCAGGCCACACTTGGAGCAGCAAAACATGGACTCCTCACTCATGTACCAAAGAGTTACTGCACCTCCTAAGCATTAGACTGCACTCTATGTACAGTATGGGCAAAATAGGCAAAGACCGTTGCACTCCAGGAACATGCTATATTTGAGGAAGGTAACAATAAACAAGTAAACAAATAAACAAAAAAGATAACATGATAGAGTGAGAAGTTCTTTGGAGCGACAGAGGAGGACTTGGGTGCAGATGGTGGAAGTGCTTTAGGCTGGCTGATGAGGGAAGGCTGCCCTGGAGAGGGAATTAAGGAGGCTGACCTGGAGAAGGAGAAGGAGCCATCTGGAAGAGGCCTGGTGGGAGAACATTACAGACAGGGGGAGAGCAAGTGCAAGGGCCCTGTGCTATGAACAAGCTTAGGCCATTCAAGGAGTACAAGCTCAAGACGGAACAAAGCACCTTGACCTCCAGGCCACAGCCTTTTCCCTGGATTTAGCCACTTGTCCTTGGTTGTGAGCGTCTGTTAAACTGGGTGAAACTAACAAAGCCCTTGACCATCCAGGGTTTAAAATAATTTCTGATCTCTTCTAGAGCCCCATACCATTCTAGGGTCCTTGGGAAATCATGTCTGAAAAGTAAAGATTTAAACAAAATCTTTACTACCAGAATTCTACTTTCCCACTGGTCCTGGAGACCCAGTATTACTTTTCCAAGGGAAGTAGCATGGGAGGGAGGGCTTGGCGATGACTCAATGACAAAGAATGGCTGAAATACAGCCTGGCCCATTTGGGAAAAGAAGTAGAGGTGATTTTTGTAAAGCCCTGGAGATGAGTTAGCTCAGGAGCTGGGCCATTCTTCTGCTTCACTCCCACCTGGAGTTACCATGTCAAGGACCCATGGATGGATCTTCCATGTGGAAGAAGAGATCCTGAAATGCAGACACATGATTATTCTCTGAGATCTCTTCTCAGGGCTTTGGAATTTGGAAATTGCTTTCCACTAGTACTCAGCCACAACCCTTGGCGGTATTTCACAGACGTCCCTAAGACCTCTCCCAAATGGGTCTCAAAGGCAAAGGGTCTGTGCTCTCCCAACATCTCCCTTCATCTCAACGCCCTCTGACCTGCCTAGGAGAAATGGCAACATAGAGGCCATATATGATGAGAGAAATAATAAGAAAGAACAACCTTGGAGAACTAATTGATTCAGGGATGGGGCAGAGAACATCCAAGATGAGCCTGAAGCATCTTGTGACACCAGACAGCAAGAAGGTATTAAAAACAAATAAACAAACAAGAACAGTAAAAATGCATATGTGTATGTATATGTATTTCAAAGGAACACAGAACTAAACCGAAGGAGCTCCCAATGGCCAACGCTGGAAAAATTTGAGCAAAATGTATAACTATAGTTTTGAATTATAACCCAAAGAATAATATAATTATCCATGAGTCCATACTGATTAAACAAATAACTAACTAACGAAATAAATGAGAGAGAAGCAGCAACTCTTCCTCACAGAAGAACTCCAATTAATAAATGTAGAAGAAATGAGGGGAAATCATCAATAGTACACCAGAGTAATAATTGCCATAGCCAAGACCTACTGATGGATATTAAAATAAATGGGTGAAAGTTTAAGCAGAAATGGGATATTTACATAGTCTCCAAGTACTGCCCTCAAACACTTAGTAATTGCAAAAAGAAAAATAGTTTATAGCATAAAGTCTTGGTAGATACTACCTTAGCCAAGTGATGAAGTAATCTGCAGTAATAAGACACTGACATCCATCGTGAGTCCCTTAGTTTGATGCACTGAGCAGGGCACATCACCCCTGTGGGATCATTCCCAATAAAGCATAACCTAAATCTAATAAATAGAAAACATCAGACAAGCCCAGGTGGAGGGACATTCTACAAAATAACTTACTGGTCCTCTTCAAAACTTACGAAGTCAAGAAGGACAAGGAAATCTTGAGGAACTTCCACAAATTGAAGAAGACTGAGGGGACAGTGTAGTTAAATTAAATGTGGGAGCCTGGATCAGATGCTGGAACAGAAAAAGATTGTTGGAGAAAAAAATACAAAATCTCAGTAACTTTTGTACTTTGGTTCATAGCACAACTCCAAGGTTAATGTCTTAGTTTTGATAAATGTTCTATGGTAGTGTAGACATTTAACTTAAGGGGAAACTGGGGAAGGGTATAAAGGAACCTCTGTACTCTTTACAACTCTTTGGTAACTTTAAAATTATCTCAATATTTAAAAAATATATTAACTGTCAAAAAATAAAAAAAGGTGGCAGGAGACCAAAGTAATATAAACGTGGATAAGTCCGTTTGCCATTCCATTCCACAAGCCTCAGATAAAAGAGCAAATCTGCTGCTCTGTCCTTTCATCATGCGAGCACCTCACATATGTGGCTCTGAAGCAAAAGCCAATTATTTCATCTGTTGCCCTAAAGAAGGAAGAGCAAACGATTCAAAGAAGAAAATCCAGTGGTCTGGGTGGATTGAGAAGGACTTCTTGGTGTCCAATGAGGTAACCACTTACGGGATTTTTAAGCAATGCTCACCAATGTAACCAGTGCTGGATAGAGACCACCATGCCTGTGTCAGGCAGGACTCCACTGTATCTCTTGGTGTCTTTTTTCTCCCTCATTCCTGTCTAAGTCTGGAACTTAGGCTGGAAATCAACTCTGGAAATCACTGTCATGCTTCTGCTCTCTTGTTTCACATTTCCCTCCAGCCCTGCCCCTGTCCCTCCACTCACACACCCTGACCTACTCAGGCATTTGTCACTTCCTGTTAATGCCCAGTGAGGAAGTTTCCCTAAGCGCCCTCCCACAGCAGTAGGAGCACCACATGCTGTGCTTATTCTCTGGCTCAGATCAGGTATTTTCTTCCTACTTGGGGTGGAGGCTACAGAGAGTAAAGTGGGATTGTCTTGGAGTTCTGCTTCTACACACCCTCAAGATTCAAGGTCAAGAGGCTACTCAACCAGTCCCTGTGACCATCAGCCTTCCTTTCTGCATACAAACCCCCAAAATAAAACTGAAGCCAGAGTGGACTCACAATGCACAGGGCTTCCTTGGTGGTGTTTTAGAATAAAGTGCATGAGCCAGAGCCCAGGAGAACTGGGAGCCAGTAGGGCTCAAGCAGCATCAGCAGCACCAGAAAGCTCTGACACCTTATGGACTGTCACCTGCATGAGGTACCCTCATCAGGGAGAAAGAAAAGCTATCATTGTGACAAACCAGCCTGCCTTTTGCCTGTGCTGCTTAGCTGGCCATATGGTTTGGAAAGAAAACATGTGTTCTCTCCTTCCTGCCCGGTTAGTTTTACTGCACAGGACTGGGTGACAGCAGCATCTGGCCCCTTCCAGAAAGCACCTCCCTGTGGGAGGCCAGAGGCATGGGCAGGGCTTGGGAGTATGGTGGGGAAGAAAGTTGATAGGTGGGCATCTCCTGGTCCATTAGTACCAGGAAAGCCACACTCTTCCCTGGGACCCTGCAGCCAAGGGCATCCCCAGAGCATTGGTTTGTCAGTGGGAAGAACTCTCCTGGCCATGAAATTTGTACCTGACATTTACAGTTTCCTCTGCCCTAGGCGAGTCCCCAGAGACTTCCTTATAACCCCAGTACTTGAACTGAAAGAGGGGAAAATAGAATACTTCCTAATCAAGCACGGGTGTGAAAATTTAGCTGTAAGGTTATTAACAATAGGAAACCTAACTAACTAAAAAGGCACTGGCGAAATAATGTGCATGCACACTTGTTGCTTGTGGCCGAACATTCATTTCCTCTGTTCAAAATGTGGGACTGAGAATGTCTTTCTGGAATTCAAAGGGAATTCTGGGTATTGGGGTTTCTACGTGATTGAAGCAAACCACCTTCAACTACAGAGGTCCCTTTTCAATGGCAATTCACAAGTGAGCATATGACCCAAGCTTGTCTGATAACAGTATACCCAGGACTTTTTTCTGGAAATGTTCCTTTTCTCACTGACCTGACTGCCATGAGGATGTTGAGACAGTTAAAATAATTATTGCAGCCATAGAGGGAGCTTATCTGAAGAAAAATTAGACACCCAAAGGAGAGAATCTCAGAAAGATAGATGACATTTTGAATCTCTAGATCGATCTACACCTGAAGCTAGCCCAGCTTCTAGCCCAACTTTGTAGTGTCTTTCAAACCCAGGGAAAGCCCCCACCTATATATTCTAGTAGCCCTAGTCTGCATGGATCCTGTCTGCCAGGGCACAGCACACCTTTCTCTGGAAGTTTACAGCCTTTTGACTAAAACTTATATATTAATCATGCCTTTTAATTTTTTTCTTTTTTTCTTTTCTTTTTTTTTGGCCACACCACATGGCACGTGGGTAGTTTCCTGACCAGGGATTAAACTTACACTCCATGTAGTAGACTTAACCACTGGACCACCACGGAAATCCTCACCTCATGCCTTTTAATTTCTATATCTCTGATGCTTTGACATCTTGGGCCTTGTGGGCCCTGCAGAGACTGCCCCTTCCAGGCCTAGCCAATTGCTAGAGATAATCAATGAGGGTGCTTTCATATGCAAATTAACCAATCCCATAGCACCCAACCACCTCTTTCATCAGGCTCTCACTCTTTGGACCAGTGTCTCCCTACCCTAATCACCCCAGGGCCAGACAACTGGAGACAACCTCTGTGCCCCAGATCCTGCTGAAATTATCTAACTAGCCAATTCTAAGTCTGCTTACCCTGCTGTGCCTTCCCTTTTCCTCAGAAACCACAATAAAGGCTCTTGACCACATTTTTCTCTCAATCCTCCTGCCTCCTGACTGACCCTGGTTCTTCTCTCTGTGGCCCTGCCTGGCATGCCCACCTCCCCTTAGGAACGATGAGTAACAAACTATCTTTTCAATGGCAATTGTCTCCTGATTACACCTCAATAATAAAAAACCTACATTTTAAAACAACTTGTTCATCCATTAGGAGCCACAGAATCAACAGGGTGCTCAGACACACCCAGCAAACTATCAGTGACAAATGGCTCCATGCTCAGCCACAGGTGCTTCTTTGACACCCCAGTTGCAGGAGAAATCCTAGACTTAGATCCTCTCTCTAGTTTTTTCTAATTAGTATAATGCTAAGCAAACAATAGACATTTAACCAATGCACACTGGTTGTTTGATGAAGCAGACTGATCAGGCTACACAGATGCCATAATCACTGTACGACTATTGCTGGGAGGGACCTCCAAGAGCTTCTAGATCAGAATTTATAAAATACCTCTCTGAAGAGATATTATGAGGGTCTATCTCATTGGGGGCTCCCAGAAGCAGACCCTGAGACAAGATTTGCATGCCAAGTGGTTTATTTGGAAGACAATCCCAGGAAGCACCAGTAAGGAAGTGGGACAGAAAAGGGAAAGAAGCCAAAACAAGGTATGTTAATGAGCAACCGTGTCTCTGTCCACTGGGGACCTCTGGAAGAAGGGGGAAGTGGTCCTCAAATTGTGACACACATCAGAATCACCTGGAGGGATTCTTAGAACAGAGTCTGGGCTGAACTTCCAGAGTTCCTGATTCAATGGGCTCCCAGGTGACACTGACGCTACTTGTTCCAGGACCATACTTGGAGGTTGCCTTCCACCTCCATCATCAAGGGGCAGAAAGCTGGGGTATTGATCACCTAATTGCCCTTCATCATTGGCTGATGGTAATTCTCAGGGGTGGTGACTCCCCAGCACTTGTGGCCTGACTCTGGAGAGTCAGGAGAGAAGGTCCTCAGGCAGAGAATTGAGCACTGGCAGTGGAACAACATGAGCATGCATGGAGACAGTTAATGCTGAAAGGTGTGGGCAGGACACTGGAAGCATATGTTACGACATCCTACCCCAACACTTCTGTGGTGAAAGAAGATAGAGGACACCCACCCCATTCTACATCCCTTTCTGGAAAGTCACAGTGTTCATTAGCATAGCAGTGGTTCTGAGAGGTCCTCAAATAAAGAAATCTGTGGAACTTAATATTTCCCAAATTTCTTTGAACTTCTTTCAAAGAAGAAAGTTTGGGAAGTGCTATCTAGACCAGGATTTGGCAACTAAGACCTACAGACAAAATGTGACCTGCTACTTATTTGTGTAAATGAAGTTTCACTGGAACACAGCCACACTCATTCTTTTACAGACTGTATATGGCTACTTTTGCTCTGCAATAGCAAAGTTAAGTAGTTGTGACAGAGACTGTAGGGCCCACAGGCCTAAAACATTTATGATATAGCTCTTGGCAAAAAAGGTTGACAGAGCCTTGTTCCAGACTCTTTTCTCCCCATTTTAAGGACAGTGAAACTGTGACTTCAGGAGGGAAAAATGTCTTGTCCAAGGTCACTGAAACAGATTATAGTGATGCTGGGGCAAGAGCAGTGGGTTCCTGATTCTTATGCCCTTTCAAAGAGCCCCTTCCACTCACAGCTCTGCCTCATAGTCCCTCTTCCTTTATCTCTTGTTCTGTATACTCCTGGCCTACTAATGTGAGCAATGATGGATTCTCCAGAAAGAAATCCTTGTGCTTCTGTTTAAAGGCTCCCTTATATGCCATTGGACCACTCACTCACCAAGTCTTTTTGATGGACCAGGCCTATTCTAGGCATGGAGATTCCACAGGAAATAAGAACTGTCATGTTTCTGTCCTATTTGGAGCCTAGTTGAGCAAGGGTGTAAAAAGCTGTCTTTAAAAGAAAAGTGTGTATTGTCTATCATGAGTGTTTTAGAGACAATGACACAAGTGAGGGAGAGGTTGAGGAGGCTGGTTGGGATTCGAAGGCCATGAGAGCCTTCTGCAAGGGATGACATCCAAGCTAAGACATGTGTTACAGACCTAAGACATTGTGTGAAGGCTTGAGGGAAAAACATTCCAGGTGGGAAGAAAGGCAAGTGCAGTGACTTGAGATGGCAGCATCTCACTAGGCTCCAGCCTAGTGGGAGGGGATGGAGGAAGCATTTGATGCAGGGACCATACCAGGGACCATACCAGGGCAGGACTTTGCAGGCCATGATCAGAAATTTGGATTGCATTCCAAGTAGAGAGGCTTGTGAGATCAATCCCCAAGAAACAGTTCCTGAAATCCTGATAGAGATGTAAGCTTGTCCATGGATACTTCTGTTCACAAAGGCCTAGATTATGCAAGAAAAGACACATGCCTGGCCTGGCAGATGTTCTAAGGACTGGTTAAACATACACACATATGCACCATAGAGAAGCAATGTGTGCTGTCCTTAGTATGCCTCTCCATCCCAGTGTGCTCAGGTCAGTCCCTGTCCACATCTATTGCCCTGGCATAGATTACTAAGAGCACCCCCTTTCACTTCTAACAGTGTCTCGGTTTGAGTGATAAATTATACCATCACCCTAATTATACCACTTGCTTCCATGTAATTTAAGCCTCAGCTCATGAGGTCCATTACTCTCAGGTCATAATTCTCAGGAATTATTCTATTCCTTACAATTAATAGAAATCATCACAAGGTTATGTCTTGTTTCTCCTTTGGCACTCCATATTCCCAGAGTACAGGACATGTGTGTTTATTTATAGAGTGTTTGCCAGGTCTACCATGAAAATAATACATGGGCACATTACTTTTCAAAAGTTAGGTCATGTAGTCTTCACAATGAAACTGCTGGAAGGGTCAAGAGTCATTTCCCTTTTATGGACAGGAGAAGTAAAGTGACTAGCCAAGATCTCACAGGCAGTAAGTGTCAGAATTAGAACTCAAACTTAGATGGACCTAGTTCCACATCTAAGCATCTTTGTACTCCACCATCCTGCAGCTTAAGGCCTGGTTGATCTCTCTTCTAGGGCAGATACTGACAGCCTAATGAGAAAGAAAAGAAGACACAATAACCTTCCTGTCTGGGCTTTGCAAATATAAAGTGCCTTGTAAGAACTGAACAATAACAGCCATCGACGTTAGCAGGTGATCAGGATGCAGTTAGTGCTGTTGACAGTGCAGAGATTTTTATGATTATCACTTAATGTATGTCAGGTCAGATGTAATACCCTGTAATGTCAGAGCTTATCAGTCTTGCTCGAGGCAGGCACACATGACACACACCACTGGGTGCTCTTGGCACACGTTCAAACCCAAGCTGTCAGGGCTTTCTGAACACCAGCCTCTGGACAGGTACACATGGAAGGTGCAGATCACCCAGGGATGGATTGTTAAGCTGAGAGAGCCACACCTGGGACCTGCATCAGCACAACATAGCCTCAGGGTGGTTTCTAAAGTAATTTGTTACCCTATCAAGGACAGAGCAATGGCTCCTGTGGAACCCCAGGAACTGGAGTGTCCTCACCTTCCGTCAGGCTAAAGTCTCTCTCCCTCCAGAGACAGGCTAAGAACTGCTGCTGCTAAACTTTATTCTTGTCCTGGCTCAGCCTCAAACCATCTGGGTAACCTTGGGCAGGTCCTCAGGCAGGAGGAATGGCTGGAGAGAGTTAGGTTCAAATACTGCCAAGGATCACTTCTCAGTCCCTCTGAGGCTCACACTCCTCCCCTATAAACCCTGGTTGTAGCCATCACCTTGCAGGACTGCTGTGTAAATGAAATACCCAGAGGTTTTCATATACCAGGTCCTCAGAAAAGGTGGGCTGCACTCTTAGTATCACTGTCATCACCATTGCCATCTCCCCTTAGAGGCTAAAACAGCAGAAGGTGGATGTGGAGGAAACCACCTCCCTGCATTTCTGCTTTCTGCATCTCTGTCCTGGAACACTCCACGGTTAATGGAACCCCAAGCAGAGATGGCAAAGCAGGAGTGCTAACTCGCTTCCTGGAACATGGTCCCATGGCCTAGCACTTCTCCTAGGTTTGTATACCTTACAATTAGTCAAGTAATTAGGTTCATGAGTAAGTTGAATTAGGAAAAAAGATATTCTAACCCTTTCCCCTTTCTCTGAGCAAGAGCTGTTTATTAATGCCAATGCAGGTGCACATCCAAGGGTAGTCCTTCAATTCTCTATTTCTAATTTTTTACTATTTTCTTTTTTTACTTTTCATTAGGGAAATTTTCAAATACTCTAAAAGGAGAGAAAAAAAATATTACAAGACTTCATTTTCAACAATTAACACCACTTTGCCATTCTTTTTTTTAATATGCCTAATACACATATATTTTTAAGGCAAATTGCCAACATCATGCCATTTCCTCCATTTCATCCTTGTTAGTACACAGGAAAGAGTAGGGCAGGGGCCAGGGTGGGGAGCAGTGGAGAGTGGAGAAGGCTGTCCAAGGACTCAGACAACTTGTCCTGGAATGAGACCTGGGCCCAGGGCCTCAGAAACTGCTATTTCACAATAAAAGGGACAGATGAGGGGAAGGAGAGTTAGGGGCAGATCTGGAGAAAGCTACATTGGAACGTGCCTTGGAGTCTAAGAATACAAGTTTCAAGAATAGGGTGATTCTCTTGACTGACAAAAAACACACACCCTAAAAGTTGTGAGTTAGTTAAGTATTATTTGGGGATCTTACTGAGGACCGTAGCCAGGAGACAGACTCTGAGATAGCTCTGAGGAACTGCTCTGAAGAGGTAAGGTAGGAGCCAGGATATAGAGTAGTTTTCTTGCTGGGAAAAAAGCAAGAAATCAAACATCAAAAGATTGCTGCTAATCACAAAGAACAGACATCTCAAGTTAATGATTTTAGTCCTTTTCTATGTATAGGAAGATGCAAGAGTTTGAGCTAATTGAAATTATTCCTTAGATATGCATTTAACTAAATAGGGCCAGTATCCAAAGCACAGAATGCTTCCTCTTTTTCTCCATCCAGAATTCCCCTCAGGGTGCACATTGAGGGGTAGGGGGTAGAGTGGGAGGGGCATCTGCAGCGGCTGATGGCTTGATGGTGGGCAATATTTGTTATTTGCTGGAATGGCAGGCAACATTCTTTGTTGGCAATTCCTCAGGACAAAAGGCGCACAAACATTTCCGGGAACAGTGGGAACCGTTGGGGTCTCATGCCCCTAACACCAGTGTGGAGGACATTATGGAGCTCTGGAACCGTCCCGGAGCCTGGAGGTACATCCACACTAGGGCCCATAGCAGGGGAGATAATATAACAATCCCCTGGGACTCTCAAACAGCAGTCTTGGAGAAGAATGGCATCACCAGACAGTGAACAAGAAGTTGGAAGCAGCCACTGCTCCAGCGTCCCACCACCCAGCTCCCATCCTGCCAAATGTAGATCCTGCTATCTCTTTTCATAGAAGTAGACTTACAGGAGGGGTCAATTAAGGGAACAAACACCTGGCACACCGAGATAGGAGCAAGCCAGCTTCAATAAGATGAAAATGTGCCATCCCCACCCAAAAAAAAGTGTCTCCACATCAAGAAAACAAGGTGTGCCCATTTTATGGATGAGGAAAGTAAGCCTCAGAAAAGAAAATTGCTCAAAATAACAGCTAGCAAATAGCAAAAGCAGGTCTACTCACTCTCCTTCCTCATTCTTTCTTCCTAGCTTAAGATTAGCTACCAGAATTGGAAGATTTATTTCTGGTAGGAAACATTTTTGTATGACTGATTCACTAATCCACTTGGTTTGAGTTTCATAAAAGGCAGTGCTGGGAACAGAGTCAGTACTTCTTTCCTGTTTCCAGCCTACAGAGAGGAAGAGAATGCAAAAAGCTCAGATATGCAAATGAACATTTGGACTGATTTCCACTGGAATTTTAGCCTCCAAGAGAGTTCTTTATACCCTGCAGAAATGCATTTTTGTTTCTGCTTAACTGGTGAAAAAGAAGGAAAGATATTTCCAGATGACCTAGCCTAGGAATAAAAGTTTCTGGAAGCAAATGTTAGTTAAACAAGGATCATATTGGCTAAATAAATGTTCCACTCATCGAAAGGAATGGAGAAAGAGAATTCCCAAGTTCTAAATTGTGAGAGCAAATGGGTGTCTTCTACATTCATTTCTCACCTTTCTTCCACTCAGGCCCATACCTCAGTCAAGGTCTGGGATGGTCTCAGGAGGGTACCCAAGGATGTGAGTAGGAAAGTGGGCAGCAGCCTCTCCTCTAAGTTAAAAAAGTCAACTGTAATGAACTAAAGCATGTGGTTTATACACGAGACCCTATGCTGGCCCTGGGGTTGAGAGGGGAAACAGCAGCTCTGTAGCCCTTACCCTCAAGAGGTCCTGGGTCTCAAGAAGGACTAAGATGCATACATAAAGGCAATTAGGAATTACCCAGGTGTGCTCAGGGAAGACAGGCCAGGAGCTCTGAGTGCTGCCTTCCAGGGGAATTTCTAATACTATGGGTGCCCCAGGCCACTAATGGGACCCTTTGGTCTTGAATGAAAAGTCCAGACTTTAGCCCTGTGTGCTCAGTCACTTTTATTTTTTTTAATTAAAAAATTTTTTTTTTTTGGCCGTGCAGCGCAGCTTGCAGAATTTTAGTTCTCTGACCAGGGATTGAACCTGGGCCACTGCAGTGAAAGCGCTGAGTCCTAACCACTGAACCACAAGGGAATTCCCCCAGTGACTTCTATTAAGCTGGCCAGATGTCCAATACATAGTAAATCTTGACCAGGCTGGTTCGTTATAGTGCCCCACCTTGCCTCCTTTCCTGTGCTCCCCATCTCACACAGGCCCCACACATAGGAGGCACCTCTCAGAACCCACACACAGGATAGTTCAGGCAGTGACTGTCCACTCCTGATGAATGCTCTTAGAGTCAAGTTTCCAGAGCTGCTGATAACCTGGCAATTAACCACAAGGCTGAAAGAATACAGTTTGAATCCTTTGATAACTCTTGGCATGCCTCAGCACTATCTATCTCCTTTTGTTTTCAGTCATCCTGACACTGCAGAGGCAGCTGTAGAGTGATGCATATATTAATGATGCCCTGAGAGTAAGACCAGACTAATATAGCTACCAATGCCTGAGGTTGCGTTTCCCAACTGTTTGTAACTGGGTCACTATTTTTAGTTGGAAACTCCAGTCAAAAATGTCAAACAGGGAAAATGAATGTGAATTTGGCTGAGAGGAAAGAACCAGGGCTGGGGTTTCCATTCCATCTTATTTAGCAACTCATCATGGGTCTGAATTTCCTAGCTCTGGGCCTCAGATTTTCTCACCTGAATGACCAAAGGTTTGGATTCACCTTTGTTGACTGAAATAAAAGTGCTCAACATGAGAGCTATGAGTTTCAGTTTTATTTGGACACTTACTGAGGACTATAATGTGGGAGACAGCCTCTCAGAGAGCTCTGAGGAACTGCTCTAAAGAGATAGGGGGTCAGCATATATGTGATTTTGGTGAAGGGGTTACATGCAACCAAGCACACATCTTGGTCAAAGGTTGCTGCTAGTCCTGAGGAACAGATATCTTAGTTAATGGTTTTAGTGCTTTGCAAAGTATGGGAAGATACAGAAATTCAGGTTCATAAAAATTTTCTCCTGAAAATACCTAACTAGCTGAAAGCATGTTCTGTCAGTTTTCTCCAAGCACAAAGTGCCTCATTCCTGATCCCTACCTTGAACTCATTTCAGGGTGTGTTAAAGGTTAGCAGGTGCAGTGGCTAATGGACCTTTATGAAGCTGGATGGTGAGCAACATTCTTTAGTTGCCACCTTCAATTGGACATTCTATGAATCAGAGACCAGCAACACTGAGGGAAGAAGGGACTCAGCTTCATGAAGCAAACCATCTTGCTGAAGAATTCTTTCAAGTGTCTCTAACACTAAGGTTTGTAACAAAGTCTCATATTCTTGCCCAGGAGAATTGGAAAGGAAAAATATTCAGCAGGGTCCCACCTGACAGAATTTGATTCTAATGTCAGTGCATAAAGCAAGAATAATACACAGTTAGATTTCCCCATAGGAAGGTGCCACTATTCCACCAGCCAAGCCCACCAGTGTTCCCCTCCAGCCTCAGGACTGCCAATGTTCTTTCATTAAAGAATTGCCTTGCTTTTAGGGGACATAAAAAATAACATACTTCCAAAATATGTAAATAGCTCATATAACTTAATATCAAAAACAAACAACCCAATTAAAAAATGGGCAGGAGACCTGGATAGACATTTTTCCAAAAAAGACATACAGATGGACAACACATGAAAAGATGTTCAATATTGCTAATCATCAGAGAAATGCAAATCAAAAAACCACAATGAGATATCGCTTCACACCTATCACAATGGCTATCATCAAAAAGACCACAAATAACAAGTGTTGGTGAAGATATGGAGAAAAGGGAACCCTTGTATACTGTTGAAGGTAATGTAAATTGGTGCAGTCACTATGGAAAACAGAATGGAGATTCCTCAAAAAACTAAAGATAGAACCACCATGTGATCCAGCAAGTCCACTCCTAGGTACATATCTGAATAAAATAAAAACACTAATTCAAAGAGATACATGCATCCCAATATTCATAGCAGCATTATTTATAATTGCCAAGATATGGAAGCAACCTAAGTGTCTATCAATAGATGAATGGATAAAGAAGATGTATACACACATATTCCTGAAACTAATATACTATTGTAAATCAACTATACTTCAATATTTAAAAAAATTTTTTTAAACAGCATAATTAAGGTATTATCAGAGCCTAACTGACTGGGGAAAGGGAAATATCCAATATCAGCTGGCCCTAGCATTCCACGTGGGAAGAGGGAAATACTCCAGCCCCCTCTAGCCATTCTGTCCTACCTAAAAAGAGAGAAAACACATTGAGAAACACTTGTGAAGTTCACAGCCCAGTGGCACATGATCACTAAAAGACTAGACCTAATCATAAGAATGCTCCCTCTCCCCCACACCTCATCACCGTTTTACTAAAGGCTTATTTACAGCAGTCCTTTTACCTGGTATATCATGTCTAGCTATCAATAAAAAATTACAAGGCATACCAAAAGACAAAACCACAATTTGAAAAGACAGCAAGCATCAAATCAGACATGGCAGGGATGTTAGAATTATCAGACCAGGAATTTAAAATAATTATGATTGATATACTAAGGGATCTAATTGATAAAGTAGACAGCATGTAAGAACAAATGGGCAATGTAAGCAGAAAGATGAAAATCCTAAGAAATAACTAAAAAGAATAGAGATTTTTTAAAAACAACACTGTAATAGAAATGAAGAATGACTGATAGGTTCATTAGTAGACTGGATGTAGCTGAGGAAAGGTGTTCTGAGCTAGAGGATATATCAGTAGAATCTTCTAAAATCAAAAAGCAAAAAGAACAAAGACTGAGAAAAAGAACATAAAATCCAAGGAATGTGGGACAACCACAAAATCTATAGTGTGTATGCCAGAAACAGAAGAAAGAGAGAAAGGAACAGGAAAGATATGTGAAACAATAATGAGAGAATTTCCACAATGACAGATCCAGGAAGTTCAGAGAACACCAAGCAGGATAAATGTCAAAAAACTTCACTTTGGTATTTTAACAGAAAATCAAAGAAAAAATCCTGAAGGAAGCCAGAGGAAAAACACACATTACTTACCTATAGAGAAACAAAGATAAGAGTCACATCTGACTTCTTTACAGAAACCATGCAAACTAGAAGCAAGTGGAGTGAAATATTTAAAGTACTGTTGGTAGTGGAGATCAAGATGGCAGAGTAGAAAGATATGGCGCTCACCTCTCCCCACAAACACATCAAAAATACATCTACATATGGAACAATTATCACAGAATGCCAACCGAAGCCTGGTACAGCTTATACAACCAAAGCTGCAAGAAAAATCCCCACAGGATGAAGAGAAAAAAACAAAAAAGAAAAAGAAATGAGGATGTACAAGTGCCCTGGGAGAGAACTGTATCAGAGGAAAGATTCTTTCACCCTGACAACTACCTTCTCTGGCAGGAGGTCCTCTGGGATCAATAGACAGCTAGAGTGGCCTGGACTTTGCTTGAGAGGAGTGTGTGGATGCTGGCTCGCTAGCAGACAGGGCAGAGAGAGACCAGCACTGATAGCTGTCACATTGTCACATTTCCCAGCCTGAAATGCGTACCTGCTAGTACATGCAGTGGATGGTTGCTGAAACTCAGGCTTCAGTAAAGGGACCTGGGGAGAGGACACAGTTTAGCTGTGCAGAGACAGCCTGAGAGACCTGGAGTGTGATCTGGACCAACATTGTTGGTGTGTGCAAGACAGGGCACTAGTCCACCATAGGAGCCCCATTTTCAGCATGTTAATGGCAGGGCGTGGCTCCAGCAGCTGTGAACACCCACACCACACAGGCGGGGCTGATATCCAAGTCTATTGTCAACACTCCCTCAGTGGGGGTGAGTCCAGGAGTGGCACCAGCAGCAACACACTTTGTTGGCACTCACACCAGGTGGTGGGTGACATCACAGAATTGCATGTCCCCAGCAGACAACCCTTGGGGAGGAATATGCAGCAGCTCCTTTCCTAGCGGGAGCGCTCCAGTGGTTCCTACCTCACACTGCAGCTTAGAACTGAATCTGGGGGCTTCTACACAGGGCTGTGACAACCACAGAGGAAAGAGGAGGCCCTGCGCAACATCTCCTGCAGGCTCTGGTCACCACAACACCAATCACACCCCCATCAAGAGGACAACGGCCAGCACACTCTGAGGAAAGACATGGTAGGCATCCTTAGAAAAGGCAGCCCTCACAACAAAAATATTGGACTCACACTGTCTACACAGAGACACTGTCACATAAAAACATCCCTTCCAAACCACACTAGATAAGTGTTTCTCCTAAATTCATAGTCAGAGAAATTTAAGTAAAATGAAAAAGCAGAACTACTCCCTATTAAAACAACAAGATAAATCCCCTGAAAGAAAAAACAATTAAACAGAGTTCTCCAGTCTACCAGACACTGAGTTCAAAAATGAGGTAATAAAAATGCTGAAGGAATTAGGAAAGATTATCTATAGAAATGCAGATCCCTGTAACAGGGAACCAATCAAAATTAAATAACTCAATTGTGAAGACAAAAACCGAGCTAAAGGCAATGAATAGCAGATGAAATAATGCAGAAGAATGAATAAATGATCTGGAAGGTAGAGTAATGGAAATCACCCAATCAGAACAGCACATAGAAAGAAAATAAAAGAATAAAATCAACATACGAGATCTATGGGATAATATTAAGCATGCCAACCTATGCACCATAGGGATTCCAGAAGGAGAAGAGAAAAGGGGATAGAAAATATATTCAAAGAAATTACGGCTGAAAACTTCCCAAACCTAAAGAAGGAAACAGATATTCAGATACAGGAAGCACAGAGGGTCCCAAACAAGATGAACCAAACAAAATCACACCAAGACACATCAGAATTAAAATGGCAAAAGTTAAAGACAAAGAGAGAATTCTAAAGGCAGCAAGAGAAAAACAGAGTCAGTTACAAAGGAAACCGCATAAGGCTATCAGCAGATTTCTCTCCAGAAACTTTGCAGGACAGAAGGGAGGGGCATTATATGTTGAAAGCCTTGAAAGGGAAAAATCTGCAACCTAGGACACTCTACCCAGTAAGATTATCGTTTAGAATAAAAGGAGAAACTAAAAATTTCTCAGATAAGCAAAAACTAAGCATACAGTGATTCTAAACCTAACCTAAAAGCAATATTTTTTTTTCAACTTTTAGTTTTATTGATCTTTGCTATTGTTTTCTTTGTTTCTATTTCATTTATTTCTGCTCTGATCTTTATGATTTCTTTCCTTCTGCTAACTTTGGGTTTTGTTTGTTCTTCTTTCTCTAGTTTCTTTAGGTGTAAGGTTAGATTGTTTACTTGAGATTTTTCTTGTTTCTTTAGGTAGGCTTGTATAGCTATAAACTTCCCTCTTAGAACTGCTTTCGCTGCATCCCAT
The DNA here is from genome assembly GCF_009873245.2 of Balaenoptera musculus. Taxonomy (NCBI): domain Eukaryota; kingdom Metazoa; phylum Chordata; class Mammalia; order Artiodactyla; family Balaenopteridae; genus Balaenoptera; species Balaenoptera musculus. The sequence goes on along the minus strand of NC_045803.1, from coordinate 22,501,642 downwards.
AGGCTTTGGGTCGTCGTGTTTTCATTGTCATTTGTCTCTAGGTATTTTTTGATTTCCTCTTTGATTTCTTCAGTGATCTCTTGGTTATTTAGTAACGTATTGTTTAACCTCCATGTGTTTGTCTTTTTTACGTTTTTTTCCCTGTAATTCATTTCTAATCTCATAGCGTTGTGGTCAGAAAAGATGCTTGATATGATTTCAATTTTCTTAAATTTACTGAGGCTTGATTTGTGACCCAAGATGTGATCTATCCTGGAGAATGTTCCGTGTGCACTTGAGAAGAACGTGTAATCTGCTGTTTTTGGATGGAATGTTCTATATATATCAATTAAATCTATCTGGTCTATTGTGTCATTTAAAGCTTCTGTTTCCTTATTCATTTTCATTTTGGATGATCTGTCCATTGGTGTAAGTGAGGTGTTAAAGTCCCCCACTATGATTGTGTTACTGTCAATTTCCTCTTTTATAGCTGTTAGCAGTTGCCTTATGTACTGAGGTGCTCCTATGTTGGCTGCATATATATTTATAATTGTTATATCTTCTTCTTGGATTGATCCCTTGATCACTATGTATTGTCCTTCCTTGTCTCTTGTAACATTCTTTATTTTAAAGTCTATTTTATCTGATATGAGTATAGCTACTCCAGCTTTCTTTTGATTTCCATTTGCATGGAATATCTTTTTCCATCCCCTCACTTTCAGTCTGTATGTGTCCCTAGGTCTAAAGTGGGTCTCTTGGAGACAGCATATATATGGGTCTTGTTTTTGTATCCATTCAGCCAGTCTATGTCTTTTGGTTGGGGCATTTAATCCATTCATGTTTAAGGTAATTATCGATATGTATGTTCCTATGACCATTTTCTTAATTGTTTTGGGTTTGTTTTTGTAGGTCCTTTTCTTCTCTTGTGTTTCCCACTTAGAGAAGTTCCTTTAGCATTTGTTGTAGAGCTGGTTTGGTGGTGCTGAATTCTCTTAGCTTTTGCTTGTCTCTAAAGCTTTTGATTTCTCCATCAAATCTAAATGAGATCCTTGCTGGGTAGAGTAATCTTGGTTGTAGGTTCTTCCCTTTCATCACTTTAAGTATATCATGCCACTCCCTTCTGGCTTGTAGAGTTTCTGCTGAGAAATCAGCTGTTAACCTTATGGGAGTTCCCTTGTATGTTATTTGTCGTTTTTCCCTTGCTGCTTTCAATAATTTTTCTTTGTCTTTAATTTTTGCCACTTTGATTACTATGTTTCTCGGCGTGTTTCTCCTTGGGTTTATCCTGTATGGGACTCTCTGCGCTTCCTGGACTTGGGTGGCTATTTCCTTTCCCATGTTAGGGAAGTTTTCGACTATAATCTCTTCAAATATTTTCTCTGGTCATTTCTCTCTCTCTTCTCCTTCTGGGACCCCTATAATGAGAATGTTGTTGCGTTTAATGTTGTCCCAGAGGTCTCTTAGGCTGTCTTCATTTCTTTTCATTCTTTTTTCTTTAGTCTGTTCCACAGCAGTGAATTCCACCATTCTGTCTTCCAGGTCACTTATCCGTTCTTCTGCCTCAGTTATTCTGCTATTGATTCCTTCTAGTGTAGTTTTCATTTCAGTTATTGTATTGGTCATCTCTGTTTGTTTGTTCTTTAATTCTTCTAGGTCTTTGTTAATCATTTATTGCATCTTCTCGATCTTTGCCTCCATTCTTATTCCGAGGTCCTGGATCATCTTCACTATCATTATTCTGAATTCTTTCTCTGGAAGGTTGCCTTTCTCCACTTCATTTAGTTGTTTTTCTGGGGTTTTTTCTTGTTCCTTCATCTGGTACATAGCCCTCTGCCTTTTCATCTTGTCTATCTTTCTGTAACTGTGGTTTTTGGTCCACAGGCTGCAGGATTGTAGTTTTTCTTGCTTCTGCTGTCTGCCCTCTGGTGGTTGAGGCTATCTAAGAGGCTTGATGGGAGGCTCTGGTCGTGGGTAGAGCTGACTGTTGCTGTGCTAAAAGCAATATTGAAAGGTTTTTTTCTAAATAGAAAAGAAGCAAGAATCTATAGTAAAGGGAAAAACACAATAGGAAAGGCAAATATATAAAAGGATTGTAGATCACATAAATAAGCCAGTACATAGATCTAGAAACAATCAAAAAAATTTTTGAAAGGCAATTATAACTACAATGAACAGCAAAACGATAAACGTGAAGATGTTAAATAGAACATCAAAACACAAAATGTGAGGGAAGGGAGTAAAAATGTAGATCTTTTAGAATGTGTTTATAACTTGTTTGACTGTTGGTCTAAAGCAAGTAAGTATAGTTATGCGTTAACATACTTTAAAACCAGGGTAACCACAAATCAAAAACATACAATAGATTCAAAAAACCAAAACAACAACAAAAAAAGGAACTCAAGCATAATACAAAAGAAAACCTTTAAACCACAAAAGGAAAAACAAAAAGAAGAGGAAAGAAATGAAGAAGAACTACAAAATCAACTGTAAAACAAGGTTGAAAATGGCAATAAATACATACTTGTCAATAATTATTTTAAATGTCAGTGGGTTAAATGCTCCAATCAAGAGATACAGTGGGGGGCTTCCCTGGTGGCACAGTGGTTGAGAATCTGCCTGCCAATGCAGGGGACACGGGTTCGAGCCCTGGTCTGGGAAGATCCCACATGCCGTGGAGCAACTGGGCCCGTGAGCCACGGCTGCTGAGCCTGCGTGTCTGGAGCCTGTGCTCCGCAACAAGAGAGGCCGCGGTAGTGAGAGGCCCGCGCACCATGATGAAGAGTGGCCCCCGCTTGCCGCAACTAGAGAAAGCCCTTGCACAGAAACGAAGACCCAACACAGCCAAAAATTAATAAATTAATTAATAAATTTAAAAAAAGAGATACAGTGGCAGATTGGATAAAAAAACAAGAACCTACAATATGCTGCCTACAAGAGACTCACTTTAAGGCAAAGATACACAGATTGAAAGTGAGGGAATGAGAAAAGATATTTCATGCAAATAGAAATGACAAGAAAGTGGGGGTAACAATACTCAGATAAAATAGACTGTAGAACAAAGTCCATAAAGAAAGACAAAGAAGGACACTATTTAATAATAAAGGGATCAATAAAAGAAGATGGTATTGCACTCATTAACATATATACACCCAATATAGAAACACCTAAGTAAGTAAAACAAATACTAATATGCATAAAGGGAGAAATTGACAGGGACACGATAACAGTAGGAGACTTTAACACCCCACTGACATCAATGGACATATCTACAGAAAGAAAATCAGCAAGGCAACAGAGATCCTAAATGACATGATAGAGCAGTTGCAAAAAAAGAAAAAAAAAACGAAAAGAAAAAAATACACATTCTTTTTGAGCATGCATAGATAATTCTCTAGGATATACCACATACTAGGACACAAAACAAGCCTCAACAAATTTAAGAGGATAGAAATTATTTAAAGCCTCATTTCTGACCACAAGAGTATGATACTAGAAATCAACCACAGAAAGAAAAATGAGAAAAGAAAAAACAAAAAACAAAAAACAATTGCATGGAGACTAAACAACATGCTACTTAAAAAACTAATAGGTCAAGAATGAAATCAAAGAGGAAATCAGAAGACACCTCAAGACAAATGACAATGAAAACACAACCATACAAAATCTATGGGATGCAGCAAAAGCAGTTCTAAGAAGGAAATTCGTAGCAATATAGGCATTTATCAAGAAACAAGAAAAATCTCAAATAAACAACCTAACCTACCACTTAAAAGAATTAGAAAAAGAAGAATAAACAAAACCCAAATCAGTAGAAGAAAGGAAATAATAAAGATCAGAGAGAAACTATTTTTAAAAAACAATAGAAAAGATCAATAAAACAAAGAGCTTGTTTTTTGAAAGGATAAACAAAATCGACAAACCTCTAGCCAGGCTCACCAGGAAGAAAAGGGAGAGGACCCAAATAAATAAAATAAGAAATGAAAGAGGAGAAATAACAACTGATACCGCAGAAATACAAAAAAGCATAAGAAAATACTATGAACAGTTCTATGCCAACAAATTGGACAACCTAGAAGAAATAGACAAGTTTCTAGAAAAATATAGCATGCCAAAATATAGTCAAGAAAAATCAGATAATTTGAACAGACTGATGACTGAAAGTGAAATAGAATCTGTAATAAAAACCTCCCTGCAAACAAAAGCCCAGACTGGATGGCTTCACTGGGGAATTCTACCAAACATACAAAGAACTTCTACCTATGCTTCTCAAATTATTCCAAAAGATTGAAGAGGAGGGAACACTCCCAAAGTCATTCTATATAGCCACTATCACACTGATACCAAAACCACATAAAGACACTAAAAAGAAAGCAAATTAAAGGCCAATATCTTTGGCCTTTAATATATATTGTGCAAAAATTCTCAACAAAATATTAGCAAACCTTATCCAACAATACGTAAAAAGGATCGTACACCATGATCAAGTTGGATTGATTCCAGGGTCACAGCATGGTTCAACATACACAAATCAGTCAATGTGATACACCACATCAACAAAAGAAGACAAAAACCACATGATCATCTCAATAGAGGCAGAAAAATTATTTGATAAAATTCAACATCAATTCATGATTAAAACTCTCACCAAAGTGATTATAGAGGGAACATATCTCAATGTAATAAAAGTCATTTATAAGAAATCCACAGCCAGTATAATACTCAAGAGTGGAAAGCTGAAAGCCTTCCCACTAAATTCAGGAAAAAGACAAGTGTGCCCACTTTCACTACTTCTATTCTACACAGTATTGGAAAACGTAGCCACCACAATCAGACAAAAAATGGAAAAAAAGCATATCCAAATTAGAAGGGAAGAGATAAAATTGTCATTATATGCAGATGACATGATACTCTGTATAGAAAACCCTAAAGACTCCACACAAAAAGCTATTAGAACTAATAAGTGAATTTAGCAAGGCAGCAGGAAACAAAATTATTATACATATGAAATGAAATGAAATATCAGAAAGAGAAAGTAAAAAAATAAAAATCCTGTTTAAAATGATGTCAAAGAAAACTACATAGGAATAAACCTAACCTATGAGGTGAAAGACCTATATGCTGAGAACTGATATAAAATATTGATAAAGGAAATTGAAGATGATTCAAAGAAATGGAAAGATATCCCATGCTCTTGGATTGGAAGGATTAATATTCTTAAAATGGCCATATCACCCAAAGCAATCTACAGATTTAATGTTATCCCTATCAAATTACCCATAACATTTTTTTTCAGAACTAGAACAAATAATCTTAAAATTTATATAGAATCACAACAAATCCTGAATTACCAAAGCAATCCTGAGGAGAAAGAACAAAGCTGGAGGCATAATCATCCAAGACTTCAGATTATACTACAAGCTACAGTAACCAAAACAGCATGATATTGGCACAAAAACAGACCTATAAATCAATGGAATAGAATAGAAAGCCCAGAAATAAAGCCACACATTTATGGTCATGTAATCTCCAACAAAGGAGGTAAGAATATACACTGGAGAAAAAACAGTTTCTTCTACAAGTGGTATTGGAAAGCTGGACAGCCTCATGTAAATCAATGAAATTAGAATACTCCCTCACACCATATACAAAAATAAACTAAAAATGGTTTAAAGACCTAAATATAAGACATGACACCATAAAAAATACAAGAAAAGGGGAATTCCCTGGAGGTTCAGTGGTTAAGACTCCAATGCCACATTTCCACTACAGGGGCCACAGGTTTGATCCCTGGTCGGGGAACTAAGATCCCACAAGCTGCACAGTGCAGCAGAAAAAAACCCAACCAACCAAACAAAAAACCTCTAAGAAAAGAACATAGGCAAGATATTCTCTGTCATAAATCCATAAATCTTAGCAATATTTTCTTAGCTCAGTTGCCCAAGCCAAAAGAAATAAAAGCAAAAATAATCAATTGGGACCTAATTAAACATAAAAGATTTGCATAGCAAAGGAAACCATAAATAACACGAAAAGACAACCTATGGACTGGAGAAATATTTGCAAACAATATGACTGACAATGGTTTAATTTCCAAAATATACAAAGAGCTCATACTACTCAATATCAAAAACAAAACAAAACAAAACAAACAACCCAATCAAAAAATGGGCAGAAGATCTAAATAGACATTTCTCCAAAGAAGACATACAGATGGTCAATAGGCACATGAAAATATTCTCAACATCTCTGATAATTAGAGAAATGCAAATCAAAACTACAGTGAAATTATCACCTCACACCAGTCAGAATGACCAATGTCAAAAAGTCTACAAATAATAAATGCTGGAGAGGGTGTGGAGAAAAGGTGGGAATGTAAATTGGTGCAACCACTATGGAAAGCAGTATGGAGGTTCCTTAAAAATCTAAAAATAGAGCTACCATATGATCCAGCAATCCCACTCCTGAGCATATATCCAGAAAAAACCAAAACTCTAATTTGAAAAGATACATGCACCTCAATGTTCATAGCAGCACTGTTTACAATAGCCAAGACATGGAAGTATCCATTAACAAATGGATGGATAAAGAAAATGTGGTATATATATATATATATATATATATATATATATATATATATATATATACAATGGTATATTACTCAGCCATAAAAAAGAATGAAATAATGCCATTTGCAGCAACATGGATGGATCTAGAGATTATCATACTGAGTGATGTAAGTCAGACAGAGAAAGACAAATATTATATGATATCACTTATATGTGGAATCTAAAAAATAATACAAATGAATTTATTTACAAAACAGAAACAGACCCACAGACATAGAGAACAAAATTATGGTTACCAAAGAGGAAAGGAAAGGAGGGGAAGGATAAATTAGGAGTATGGGATTAACAGATACATATCGCTATATTTAAAAGAGATAATCAGCAAGGACCTACTGTGTGGCACAGTATAACACAGTAGCAAGATAATCAATATCTTGTAATAACCTATAATGGAAATATATTTATATATATAGAATATTGTAAATCAGCTATACCTCAATTTAAAAAAAAAAAGTGTTGAGAGAAAGCAAAATCCCCACCAAACCAGAATTCTGTACCCTGTGAAATTATTCTTCATGATCAAGAACAAGTAAAGACTTTCTCAGACACACAGAAGTTGAGGAAATTTATCACCAGTAGATCCACCTTGCAAGAAACGTTAAAGGAAGTTCTTTAGAGAGAAGGAAAATAGTATAGTTCAGACACCAAATCTCCATAAAGGGAAGGAAAGGAAGAACATAAGTGAAGGTAAAATAAAAAACTTTTTCACTCTTAATTGATGTAACAGGTAACAGTTTGTTCAAAATAATAATAATAAAACTATATTTGATTACATATGCTTATGTATATGTCATATATGTGTGTGTTAGTGTGCTTATGTATGTTTACATATAAGTGAAATGAATGACAGCAGCATTACAAGAGATGGGAGAAAAAAATAGAATTATTTTATTATTATAATGTACTCACACTACCCATGAAGTGACATAGTGTTATTTAAAAGTAGACATGGATTACTTATAAATGTATATTGAAAACTCTAGAACAGCCATTAAAAAAAAGTTTAAAAGAAGTATAACTGATAAGCTAAGAAAGAAGGGAAAATGGAATCATATAAAATGTTCAATTAAAACAAAAAAAAGGCACAAAAAGAATAGAAATCAAACACAGGAACAAAGAAGAAGGACAACACAGAGACAACAGTAATGGATATAGTAGATATTAATCCAGCTAATCAATAAACACTTCAGATATTGATGGTCTAAATGCACCAATTAAAGACAGAGATTGTCAGAGTGGATCAATAAAATATGACCCAACTGCATGTTTTCTAAAAGAAACCCGTTTTAAATATAAAGACACATATAAATTATAAGTAAATGGATGGAGAAAAGTACACCATGCTAACACTAACCAAAAGAAAGCAGGAGTAGCTATATTAATTTCAGACAGAACTGACTTCAAAGTAAGGAAAGTTACCAGGGGTAAAAGGGGCATTACATAATGCTAAAGGGATTCATTCTCCAGGAAGACATAAAAATTTTTAACATGTAAGCACCTAACAACACAGCAACAAGTTAGATGAGGCAAAAACTGATAGAATTGTAAGAAGAAATAAATCCACTGTCATGGTTGGAGACTTCAAAACCCCTTTCTCAGAAATGGACAGATCCAGCAGGTAGAAAATCATTTAGCACATAGTAGAACTCAACAACACCATCAAGCAACAAGGTATAATTGACATTTATCAACTACTTCATCGAACAACAGCAGACTACACATACGTCTCAAGCTCACAGGGAACATTTACCAAAACTGACCACATTCTGAGTCATAAAACACACTTTACCAAATTTAAAAGGATAGAAATAATATAATGTCTTCTCTTAGACCACAATGTAATTAAATAAGAAATTAATAACAGAAAGATAACTGGAAAATCCCAAAATAAATGGAGATTAAACAACACACTTCTAAATAGCACATGGGTCAAAGAAGAACTTCCAAGTAAATTTTAAAATATTAGGACTAAAAGAAAATAAAAATACAATTTATCAAAATTTGTGAGATGCAGCTAAAGTGTACCTAGAGGAAAATTTGTAACATTGAATGCATATATTAGAAAAATATATAAAATCAATAATTTAAGCTTCTACCTTAGGAAACTAGAAAATAAAGAACAAATTAAATCCAAAATAAGCAGAAAATAAATAATAAGAACTAGGACAGAAATCAATGAAATTGAAAACAGAATATCAATAGATAATAGACAAAACCAAAAGCTAATTCTTTGAAAAGATCAATAAAATCAATAACCCCCTAGCCAGTCTCAATAAAAAGACAGAAGACACAAATTACTAATATCAAAAATGAAAGAGGGAGGACTTCCCTGGTGGCACAGTGGTTAAGAGCCCACCTGCCAATACAGAGGACACGGGCTCGAGCCCTGGTCCAGGAAGATCCCACATACTGCGGAGCAACAAAGCCCGGATGCCACAACTACTGAGCCTGCACTCTACAGCCCATGTGCCACAACTACTGAGCCCCCCTACCACAACTACTGAAGCCCATGCACCTAGAGCCCATGCTCTGCAACAAGAGAAGCCACCACAACGAGAAGCCCATGCACTGCAACGAAGAGTAGCCCCTGCTCACCACAAGTAGAGAAAGCCTATGTGCAGCAACGAAGACCCAAAGCAGCCAAAAAATAAATAAATAAATGAATAAAAATGAAACAGGGGGAAAAAATGAAAGAGGGGACATCACTACAGCTCCCATGGACCTTAAAAAGAAAATAAAAGAATAGTATGAACAACTCTATGCCTATAGATTTGCTAATCTAAATGAAGTGGACCAATTCCTTGGAAAAAAAAGAAATCTGCCAAAACTCACATAAGAAGAAACAGATAATTTGAATAGGCCTATACCTGTTAAAGAAATTAAATCCGTAATTAATAACCCTCCGAAACAGAAAGCACCAGACCCAGATAGGTTCACTGGTGAATTCTAGCAAACATTTAAAGAAGTTATACCAGTTCTTTACAATCTCCTCTAGAAGAAAGAGGGAATACTTCCTAACTTATTCTATGACACCAGTGTTACCCTAATACTAAAACCAAAGACATCACAAGAAAAGAAAACTACAGACCAATATCTCTCATGAACATAGATGCAAAAATCCTCAGCAAAATATTAGCAAATCCAATCCAAAATGTATAAAAAGAATTATGCTCCATGACCAAGTTGGATTTATCCCAGATATGCAAGGCTGGTTCAACATTCTAAAATGTAGTTCATCACATCAGTAGACTAAAAAAAGAAAAACCACTTGATTATATTAATAGATGTAGAAAAAGCATTTGACAAATCCAAATTAGCCATGGGGGCAAAACAAGACAATTGGCCAGAGGGAAGACAAAGACCCGGAAAACTGCCCCCCTTATAAATGATTTAAACTTCGCAAAGGCGCGACTCTCGCTACTTTTGCTGAGTTTTCCCATGCATCTTTCCGCATGTACTCTGCTTTTCCAACAAACGCTTTACTTTTCTCTTCACCTTCCTCTTCCTTGTCAGAATTTTCTTGTCCTGGTTAACCAGGTTTCGATTCCCAATCAGGGAGCTAAGATCTTGCTTCTAGCTACTGCTCACTCATTGCTGAGTGTGTCTGAAATCAAAATTAACATAGCAGAGACCCAACAAATTTTCACCTCATTTCCTAGAGAGGATGGTCCTCCTCCAGCCTGAGAGGCAGCTCTCAGTATCAGGTGGCTCTTCCCCAGTCACAGCTGAGTAGACATCTTCAGGCTGGGCCACTTAGATTTTTTCTCTGAGGGATGTGGAATTGAACACAAAGATACGGGCCAGTGACAGGCAGACCCAGGGCTATGCAGACCTGAGCTGACACTTGCAGATGGGAACTCCAGAACGTCTGTTTGCAGAGAGAAGGAAATGAAACAAATGTGTTGGAGGAGGGGAGAGAGAGAGATTGAGAAAGAGAGAAATGGAGCTGTTGACTACCAAGGCTTTTGACAGATTCCTGGCTCTCACCTCCAACCTTTATGAGAACTCACTTTCTCTTGGATGTATTTTTTTAATCAGTATTTATTGAGTATTATCATAAGTCAGGCCCTATTCTAGGGCCAGGTATACAGCAGTCTCTGTCCTCCTGATGCTTCCTTTCTAGCAGGTTCTGGGAGAAACATCCATTCCTTTTAATGTCTTTCTTTGCTTGAGTGAGCCCAAGTGGGTTTCTGTTGCTCACACCCAAGAGATCTTGCACTAAGATCAGGTTGGTATTGCTTTTCCTGTTCTACAGATGAACACTCAGAACTCTGAGGGGATAAAATAAGTTGCCCAAGTTCACCCAGAGGCAGAGCTAGGCTTTTAGGACAGCACATCAGATCTGAAGCCTGAGCAATTCATGTTGTTCCCATCACCTCCTGGTGGATGAAGTCATCCATTTTGCCAGAGGATTTCAGGACTCTGCACCCAGAGGTAGCCCCTGGGGTCAGTAGCAAAGATACCAAGAGGTGCATACAGAGAAAGCTCTGCTCATAGAAACACACTCTTGAAGGCGTTTAAGTACTTTTTGACATTGGATTCTCACAACAGCCCTGCTGGAACTACAGGACAGGCATTCACTCACTTTTATAGTTGGGGAAACCCTGAGCTCAGAGCCATCAGGTGACTTGCTCAAAGTCACAGAGTTGGTGAAAAAGGAGCCAGGACTCCACCCAAGACTCTTAGTCTATGCTTTTTTCATTACTCAGCTATGACTTTAAATCTACACCAACTATTTTACTTTATCTCATCATATGAGCCCCTCCTCTCTTTGGGCTCTTTGCCATTTCTTCTCTGCCTAGTCTTTACCCATGAACTACCACCCAGCTTCTCAACTGTTTCCTACCTCCTACCCATCCTCACTGAACTCACACACCCTCTCTCTCAACATGTCCAAAACCAGACACTTTATATTGCCCCATCACCTAAATCATTTCACTTGGGCACAACCCATCCCAGTTAAGTGTCACTATCTCCAACCTAAAGACCAGGTTAAACCCTGGAGTCAGCCTTGTCTTCAGTGCCCTTCCACTCCATTAGCAACATGTCAATATGTTGTGCAAAATTTCTGTCCAATCCAAGTACTTCCACTGCTCTGACTACAGCCTAGTCCTGTGTAAACTGGATTACTGCAGTGGTCTCCAGACTAATCTTTCTGCTTTCTGAATTGTGACCTCAGGTTCTATTCTGTAAACTGCAGCGAGAGAGATCCCCATATACTCTTTGGATGAAAACCAGACTAAGGAGAATCACCCAGGGCTCTTGTTAAAGTGCTGATTCCCAGGACTTGAGCCTAACTAATACCCCAAGTTGGAGTTGCTAAGGAAGGGGCCAGGGGTTGTCATTTAATGAGCTCTCAGGTGATTTGTGTGCATACTAAATGTTGAGAACTATTGAGGGTTCTGACAAATGAAGAGGAAGGTTCGTCAAGGGCACAGGCTGGGAGCTTCCCTGGGGCCCCTTAGCTGCTGAATGGAGCCAAAATCTAAGCTCTGAGGTGGAAGTTGAGAAGTAGTTGAGGGTCAGGAGCCCATGTTAAAGACTTGGCTTTGCCACTTCCTACATATGGGGTCTCAAGCTGTGGAGCCCTCATCTGGAACCCCAAGTTCCTAGTCACAAAATGAGATAATGACACCCGCCTGGTAGGGCTATTGTAAAGATTAATATCTTCACAGTTTACCCAGAACTTAACACAGGCACTAAATACCTCACAAATGTGGGACATTATGGTAATTAGTGATGTGTCTCCCTGAAAACATCAGTTATTTTCTGGTTGATGGATTTATACAACTTGAAGGCCAAATGTGGCTTCCCTGTGGAACGTTTATCTTATTCCCAACAGGAGAACATTATTCTCCTGTTACCTTCTCCTTATACACACAGACAAATACACACACACACACACCTAATATATATATATATATCCCACCTAATTCACACATACACACACCCCAGGCTTCATCAACATTCCTGGATGTTACTCTTCTTCTACCCCCCAGTATTGTTTACTGTCTTATTCACAAGGAATTTTTTTTTTTGCCTCTACCATTTCCTGTGTCAACTACAAATTGGCACTTGCCATTGGCACTTGCCATCTAACTCTACAAGGATTAAATCATGTGCTGCTGTAGCTGCTGACTTTAAACACCCCCTGAAAGGGGTTCAGGGTAGAAAGAAGAAATGAGGCACTATGTGCTCTGGGAAAAACTGGCAGAACAGGTCTTCAGATAGTTAGATTTTTTCAGGAGACAATTTTATGAGCCCAATTCTTGTATCTCCTCATATCTAGAAAAGCAGTAAAATCCTTCATGGTGATGTCTGCTCCTCGTGACTGGCAGAAACCTTCTGCAAAAAAATATGTACTTGATTGCATGTACCCCCCCCTTCACCAAAAATCACATATATACTGACCTTCCCCCCTACCTCTTTGGAACAGTTTCTCAGAGCTATCTGAAAGGCTGTCTCCCGGGCTATAGTCTTCATGTTGCCCCCGATAACACTTAACTCAACTCTCATGTTGTACATATTTTTTCAGTAGGCACTTGAAAGCCTTTTGAAATACAGCTCAAGCCTCAACTCATATTCTCTTTTCACCTTGAAGCTTTCTCAGCATTAGCCTGTGGTCTTCCCATCCAGGCAGTGTCAATGTTCTTCCACAGAACTTTGTGCCAACACCCAACTCTGCACCCCAACTGGACAGGGAAGCCACAGAACACAGCCCTGCCTTAGTCCCTTCTAGGTCCCCATGAGCTCAGCACCATGTCTGGCTCAGAGGAAAAGTTTGGCAAGTGTCTGATGGGTGAATGAAGTGGCTGGCACCTCTGTTTACTTTTCTCTAACTTAATTAAGGAAGAGAAAATCCTACCTTCCCCTTCCTGGGGTTTCTTAACTGCTGTTAGTCACACCACTTAATTGGGAATTTTCTGGTTTAGTTCCAGTGAAAATAGCTTTCAGTGATAGGCTCCAAATAAATGATTTTTTAAATTTTTTGGTGGACCAGGATATTTCCTTATTTTTCATTGAACTTTTTGAAGTATGATTTATATACAATGGACTTGCATCCACTTGAAGTGTACAGTTTAATGATTTTGACAGATGTAAACATCCTTGAAATGACTGCCACAATCAATATACCAAATAATTAAATCTACCTCAAAGATTCCTCATTCCCTGAAGTGTCTCCTTTAAATGATAGAATCAGGAAAGACTCTCAGTGGTCTCTGAGAGGCGGGGGAGGACCAGCCTGGGTTTGCCTCTGGGTGATCCTTTCAGGGCAGGAAACTGCCTAATTCATGGCAAAGCTTCAGGATGCCCTCAGGCAGAACCTACCCAGTAGAACTTTCTAAGATGATAAAAATAAAGTCATATCTCTACGGTCCAATATTGTGGCCACTAGCTGCACATAACTATAGAGCACTTTGTTGACTAAAAAATTATTCACAACCTAAAAGTTGAGAGTTATGTTTTATTTGGTGGGAATTTTTAGGACTTCAGGCCCAGGAGGCAGCAACTCCAGTAACCCTGAGAGAGCTGCTCCGAGAAGGAGAGGTGGGGAGCCAGGATATATAGGAGTTTTGCAACAAAAGGCAGGTAGTCTGAATGTCAAAAGGTTATCATTAGTTAAAGAAAACCAGATATGTCAAGTTAAGGAATTTAGCACTTCTCTATGTATGGGGAGATGCAAGAGTCTGGGCTCACTGAAATCATGACTTTGATGTGCACCTCAGCTTTCTGGGGCCAGTGTCCTGTGTTTTCATAACCCGAGTTTCCTCAGGGCTCACCGTAGGGTGTGGCTGCAATCTGAGGGCTGCTAGATGGCAGGTACTCTTTTCTTCCTGAGTTCCCTCAGGGCTCACCAGCTCGCCATAGGCTGTGGCTGCAATCGCTGATGACTGTGACATCCTTTGTTTACTGATATGGCAGGCAGTATTCCATCTATCAACTTGAAATGTAGCAGTGCAACTGAAGAACTATTTAATTTAATCTAATTTAATTAATTTACTTTTAACATTGGACAGCCACATATGGCCAGTGGCTACCATATTGCACAGCACCGGAGAAATAAATCAACTGGTACCTCCTTATGGAAGGCTTACTGTATGGGAAGAGAGACCAGACTCTCTGCCACAGGGTGTTACTGAGTCCAAGCTTGCTCTTCTCACCACATGACAAGCCCATGAATCGGAGACGAGGTGTTGAGGCAAGGAATATGACTTTATTAGGAAAGCCGGCAGACTGTGAAGATAGCAGACTAGTGTCTCCAAAAAACCATCTAATTGGCGTTTGGATGCCAGTTTCTTTTACAGCACAAAGAGGGGGAGGAGATCAGGAAGTAAAGTAAAAACGCCATACGTTTTGCAAATATCCCCGGGAATGGCCAGCCTTGGGGAGGGGACGTGTTAATATCTTCTTTCTTGAAACCATCTACAGGTGGACAGGGTCTGGATGTTTCCCTAAACAAAGACACTTTGGTTTAACCTTCAGGCAGAGGGGCAGTGTTCCCCAAGGCACACCATTATGTATAGACAGTATCTTTTTAGTGAACAAAACAATGGGAAGCAAAGGTTAAGTAAAAGAAACAGATCCAACATGTAGTCAGATTTAGCTCTTCCCTGTTACAAGGGGTTTGCAACATCCTGAGACAGCTTGAAGCAAATGAAAAAGGCAAGAGGATGCAAAAAAAAAAAAAAAATGCTGCAAAATTGTTGTCAGGCTACAAACCAAAAAACCGTAAGTGGATGATACAGCTTGAAGAAAAAGTGGGTGCTGCCCAGGTCACATGCTGTTTAGTGCCAGGGTTAGTTTCAAACCTATATATCTTCACTCCCAGTCTTATAACCTGCTACACAAAGAACAGTGGGCAAGATGCTGCGAAGGGCATTGAGGCAACTTGAGTGTATGTAGTAATGTCCCAGGATCTAAAAGAAGATGAAGAACCACAGCATTTGCTCCTCTCTTGGGTCTCAGCCCAGGACATTCATTCTAAGACAAAAAATAGTCTTAGAATTTTCCTTACCAAGATAGTGCCAAGCTTTTAAAGACATTAAACACATTAAACACATCAACATTAGAATCCAAGGAGATCTAGAATATTTTCATCTTGCAAAACTGAGACTCTATACAAATGGAACAAAAACTGATACATGGTGCACTTAAAAATGGTTGAGAGGATAAATTTTATATTATGTTTTTTATCACAATTTTAAAAAAGCTCACTGTGTGTGCTCATCCCCCCAGATCTAGTGCTACTGAATACCTCCTGGACTCGGTGCCCCACATACCACTGGAACTGGTGCCACTGCATGCTCATGGAACTGGCATGTCTCCAGAACTAGTGCAGGACCTGGCACTGGCATGGACCCTGCTCAGCTGGTAGCCTTGTGCAAGCCTGCAGGTAAATGTCTTTCCACACCAAAGCCAGACTGCTAAGACTGGAAGAGGTAACTCCTTCAAATGCACAGAAGCCAATGAAAGCTTACGTGGAACATGAAAAATCAGGGAAACATGATACCACTAAAGAAACAAAATACATTTCCAGTAACTGATCCCAAAGAAATGAAGATCTAGAAATAATCTGATAAAGAATCAGAAATAATTGTTTTAAAGAAGCTCAGTTCCATAGAATGAGAAGATATGGTACATACTGGAAGAATATATTTGCAAAAGACACATCTGATAAAGTCTGTTATCTGAAACATACAAAGAACTCTTAAAATACAACAGACAACCCAATTAAGAAATAAGCCAAAGACCTTATTAGACACTTCACCAAAGAAAATATTCAGATGGCAAATAAGTATAAGAAAAGATGAGCCACATCCCAAATGTCATCAGGAAAATGCAAATTAACAAAATAATGAGATACCACTACTTACCTATTAGACTAGCCAAAATCTGGGATACTGACAGCAGCAAATGCTGAAGAGAATGTGGAGCAGCAGGAACATTCATACATTGCTGGTGGGAATACAAAGTGGTACAGTCACTCTGAAAGACACTTTGTCAGTTTCTTATAAAACTAAACATATTCTTACCATACAATCCAACAATTGCACTCCTTGGTATTTACCCAAATGAGTTGAAAACATGTTCACACAAAAACCTGCACACAAATGTTTATTGCAGATTTATTCATAATTGACTAAACTTGGAAGCAACCAAGATGTTCTTCAGTCCGTATATGGATAAATATACTGTGGTATATCCAGACCATGCAATATTATTAAGCACTAAAAGCAAATGAGCTCTCAAGCTATGAAAAGACATAGAAGAAACTTAAATGCATGTTACTCAGTGAAAGAAGCCACTCTGAGAAGGCACCGTACTGTATGATTTCAACTATATGGCATTCTAGAAAAGGCAAAACTATGGAGACAATAAAAAGATCAGTGGTTACCAGGGATTGGGGTTGGGAAGTAAACGATGAATAGGCAGAGCACAGAGGATCTTTAGGACAGTAAAAATACTGCGGATGATATTATGGTGATGGATATGTGTCATACATTTATTCAAGTCCTTTGAATATATACCACCAAGAATAAAGTAAACTATGGACACTAGGTGATTGTAATGTGTCAATGTAGGTTCATCCTTAGTAACAAATGGACCATTTTGGTGAGTGATTCTGATAATGAGAAAGGCCAAATGTGTGGGAACAGAGCTATATGGGAAATCTCTGTATCTTGCTCTCAATTCTGCTGTGAAATTAAAGCTGTTCTTAAAAAAATGTATTTAAAAACAGATGAGGAGGAATAAGCTCAGTGAACTACAAGAGAACACAAAGAGACAAATCAATAAAATCAGGAAAACAATACATAAAAATATTGTTGAGAAGTTCAACAAAGAGATAGAAAGCATAAAGAAAAAGAACCAAACAGAAATTCTGGAGATGCAGAATTTCACAACGAATGAAATCAAAAATTCAGTACAGTAAGTCCCCTACATACAGATGAGTTCCATTCCAAGAGCACATCTGTAAGTCCAGTTTGTTCCTAAGTCCAAAAAAGTTAGCCTAGGTACCCAACTAACACAATCAGTTATATAGTACTGTAATGTAATAGGTTTATAACACTTTTCACACAAATAATACATTAAAAAACAAAAACTAAAGAAAACATTTTTAATCTTACAGTACAGTATCTCAAAAAGTACTGTAGTGCAGTACCATGGCTGGCATACAGGGGCTGGCATCGAGTGAACAGGTAAAAAGAGTTATTGACTGGAGGAGGGAGAGGAGTTGGGAGATGGTAGAGCTGAAGGATTGTCAGCAATAGGAAATGGAGGGCAAACTGCAATTTCACTCACACCTGACATTGATGGCACAGGTTCTGGTTCCTTGCTGGATTCAATTCTATCTGCCCTCTTGAGAAAACAATCCAGTGATGTCTGGGTAGTAGCTCTTCTTTTTCTCATCATAGATGACACGGTAGCACTGGATTGCATTCTGAGCAGCTGCTGCAACTTTTGTGTACCATTCTACATTTGGGCCCTGTGCCTCAAAATTGTCCTTCCAAAAATTGTTGTAAGGTTGTCCCTGATTCATCACTCACCTTTACTGCCTGACAAAAATTGTGATGTAAATATTTCTTGAAAGTGGCTATAACTCCCTAGTCCATAGGTTGGATGAGCGATGTAGTATTTGGTGGCAGATGCACTACTTTGACAATGGGATGAAAATCATCCATGAATGGGGTATGGCCTGGAGCATTGTCGAGCAGCAAAAGAGTGTTGAATGTGATGTCCTTCTCCAAGAAATATTTCTCTACCTCCAGGATAAAGTGATGGAAAAACCAGTCCTGGAAAATGGCCTGTGTAACCCAGGCTTTGGGGTTACTCTTCCACACAACAGGAAGAGAGCCCTTGACTATGATTTTAAGGGCTCTTGGGTTCTCTGAATGATAAACTTAGAGAGACTTCAACTTCATATCGCTGGAAACATTGCCACCAAACAACAAAGTTAGCCTATCCTTTGCTGCTTTATAGCCTGACATCACATTTTCCTCCTCACTGATGTAACTATGGTCTGGCATCCTCTTCCAGTACAGTCCTGTCTCATCCACATTAAAAACCTGCTTGGGTAAATATGTGCCTTCATCAATAATTTCTCAAAACATTTCAGGAAATTCCCTGGCAGCTATTGTATCTGCACCTGCTGCCTCACCACTTACTTGTGAAGCTTGGCTCTAGCCTTGAACCAATGAAACCAGACATGGCTGGCATTAAAAGATGTGCCCTCTGATTCTTCACCATGTTTCTTCTTCAAGTCTTCATAAAGCCTTTTAGTTTTCTCTTGAATCAGCATTAAGCTGAGCAGTACTTGATGCTGATGCTGATCCTGAATCCACGCACTGAGAAGTTTCTCCATCTCCTCCATCACTTTCCCACTCTTCTTTGATATTATTGTTGACATCGTCAGCACAGCAGACTTCACATGTTCCATGATCTTGTCCTTGTTCTTTAGAATTGTGCTGATGATTGAATGATTCAGGTTGTAAGAACAAGCGATGTCTACCATCTTTTCACCTTGCTCCACTCCCTCAATTATTTTCACCTTTGTTTCCACCATTATGGCTTGGGACTTCTTAGCAGTACCAGCTACCTCACAACTGCTTTTATGCTTGTTTCCGGACATCTTGGGCTTGAAATAAAGATACTGTACTACTGTATTCTATAAAGTACTGTACAGTAAAGTACACAAAAGCACAACCACTTGTAAGGGATGCATGCACATGACAATGGACGCCAGACACATGAACTAACTTACGTGATTGGACATGGGAACACATGTTAGCATCTTTGAAAGTTTGCAACTTGAAGGTTCATATGTAGGGGACTTACTGTAAAGTGCTTCAAAGCAGGTGCAATCAAGCACAAGAAAGAATCAGCAAACTCAAAGATAGTTGAAAGTTTCCAGTCAGAGGAGAAAAAAGAGTAAAAAAGTGTGAATAAAGTCTATGTGATTTATGAGACAAGCTTAAATGAACCAATATACACATTATGAGATTCTCAGAAGCAGAGAAGAGATAGAAAGGAGCAGAAAGCTTATTTAAAGAAAGAATTACTGAAAACTTCCCATATCTGTGGAAGGAAATAGACATCCAGATTCAAGAAGGGATCCCACATAGGTTGAAAATAGAAAGGTCTACACTGATACACATTATAATTAAATTGTCAGAAGTCAAAGATAAAGAGAGAATTTTGAAAGCAAGAACAAAGTGACTCATCACATATAAGGGAACCCACCATAAATGTACCAGTGGATTTCTCGTAGTAGGCCAGGAGACAGTGGAAGAATATACTCAAAGTACTGAAAGAAAAAAAAACAAAAAAAACTGTTAACCAAGAATAGTATACCTGACAAAACTATTCTTTAAAAATTGAGAGACAAAAATCTTTCCCAAACAAAAACTGAGGAAGTTAATCACCATTAGACCTGCCTTCCAAGAAATGCTTAAGGGAATTCTTTAAACTGAGACAAAAATACACTAAACAGCAACATGAAAGTATAAATCTCAGTGGTAAAGTTAAATACACAGACAAATACAGAATAATGTAACACTGTAATGGTGGTATGTATATTATTTTTAACCTTAATATAAAAGTTAAAAGAAAAAAGTGTTAATTGAAATACAATATAAAAAGAAGTAAACTGACTACAAGAACAAAATATGTACAGGGTGGGGTAAAAGTGCAGAGTTTTTAATGCAATTGAAATTAAGTTGTTATCAGCTTAAAATAGACAATTATAAGAAGATATTTTATATAATTTTTAAGGTAAACACAAAGAAATAACCTATAATGGATACATAAAAGATAAACGTAAAAAAATCAAAGCATATCACTACAATAATTATTAAATCACAAAGAAGGTCATCAAGAGAGGAAAACAGAAACAAAAAACTACAAAGCAGATGAAAACGATTAACAAAATGGAAATAGTAATTTCTTACCTATAAATAATTACTTTAAATGTAAATAGATCAAACTACCCAATCAAAAGGCACAGAGTGGCTGAATGGATAAAAAACAAGACCCATCCATATACTGTCTACAAAAGAGTCACTTTAGATTTAAGAACACACATAGGCTGAAAATAAAAGGATGGAAAAAATATTCTATGCAAATGATAACTGAAAGAAGCAGGGCTGCCTATACTTATATCAGACAAAATACACTTTAAGTCCAAACTGTCTCTAGAGGTAAAGAAGGTCTCTATATGATAAAAGGGTCAATTCAACAGGAGGATATAACAATTGTAGCTATATACACAACCAATATCAGAGCACCTAAATATATAGAGAAAATTTGACAGATCTGAAGGGAGAAGTTTATAGCAATACAATAATAGTAGGAGACTTCATACCCCACTTTCAATAATGGATAGAACATCTAGACAGAAAATCAATAAGGAAACAACTGACTTGAACAACACTATGGACCAAATGGTTATAATAGACATATGTAGAATTTCCCCCCAACATCAGAAGAATACCCACTCTTCTCAAGCACACACAGATCATTCTCCAGGATGTAACACATGGTAGGTCATAAAACAAGTCTTTAAAAATTCAAGAAAATTAAAAAATATTCCAAATATCTTTTCTAAGCACAATGGAAATAGACTGTTAATCAATAACAGCAAGAAAATGAGAAAATTCATAACAATTTGGATAAACCAGAAGACCTGGATAAATTCCTAGAAACATACACCCTCCTAAAACTTAATCAAAAAGAAACAGAAAACACAAATAGGTGAATGACAAATAAAGAGAGGTAAGCAGTAATCAAAAACCTCCTAACAAAGCAACCCCAGGACTAGAAGTCTTCATGAGAGAATTCCACCAAAATTCAAAGAAGTATTAATACCAATCTTTCCTAAACTTTTTCAAAACATTGAAGAAGGAACACTTCTAAATTCATTTTATGAGGCCAGCATCACACTGATACCAAAGTCATACAAGTACATCACAAGACTTAAAAATACAGGCCAATATCTTGTTGAACATAGATGCAAAAATTCTCCATAAAATACCACCAAACAAAATTCAACCAGACACTGAAAGGATTATACACCATGACCAAGTGGGATTTATCACTGGCATGCAAGAATGGTTCAACATACACAAATCAACCAATATGATACAGCATAATATTGGAATGAAAGATAAAAATCACATAATAATCTTAACATGTACAGAAAAATCATCTCACAAAATTAAACATCCATTCATGATAAAAACTCTCAACAAATAGGCATAGAAGGAACTTACCTCAACATAACAAAGGCCTTATATGAAAAGCCCATAACTAACATCATAATCAGTCAGGAAAAACTGAAAGCTTTTCCTTTAATATCCAGTACAAGGCAGGGATGCCCATTCTCACTACTTCTATTCAATATAGTACAGGAAGTCCTAATCAGAGGAATTAGGCAAGAAAAAGAGAAAAACAGCATCCAAATCAGAAAGGAAGAAGTCAAATCATCTCTCTGCAAATGACATCATATGTGTGGAAGACTCTAAAGATTCATCAAAAAACTGTTAGAATTAATAAACGAATTTAGTAAAGTTGCTGGATACAAATTCAACATTCAAAAATCAGTAGTGTTTCTATATACAATCTGAAAGAGAAATTTTAAAAAATGCCATTCACAATAGCATCAAAAAGAATAAAATATTTAGAAATAAACTTAACTAAAGAGGTGAAAGACTTGTACTCTGAAAATTATAAAACATAAGAAAATTAAAGACACAGATGAATGAAAACACATCTTTATTCATGGATTGGAAGAAGTAATATTAGTAAAATGGCCATACTATCCCAAAAGATCTACAGATTCAATGCAATCCCTATCAAAACCCCTATCAAATCCAAAATGAATTCCTTACAAATGTAGAAAAAAACCCTAAAATTCATATGTAACCACAAAAGACTCAGAATAGCCAAAGCAATATTAAGAAAGAAGAACAAAACTGAAGGCATCATATATTCAAATTATATTACAAATTGTATTACAGAGGGACAGTAATCAAAACATGGTATGTAACAAAGTATGGTACAGGCATTAAAAAAAAAGACACATAGACCAGTGGAACAGAATAGAGAGACCAAAAATAAAACCATGTCCATATGGTCAACTGATCTTCAACCTGGGTGACAAGAACACACAATGGGGAAAGGAGAGTCTCTTCAACAAACAGTGTTGGGAAAACTGTATATCCACGTGAAGAATAAAATTGAACCCTTATTCAAAATTATACAAATTGAACCTTATACAAAAATAAACTCAAAATGGGTTGAAGACTTAAATGTAAGACTTGAAACTGAAGCTATTAGAAGAAAACATAGGGATTATCTTCCTTGATATTGGTCCTGGCAATGATTTTGGGATTTGACACCAAAAGCCCAAGCAACAAAAGTAAAAATAGACAAGTGAGATTGTGCCTCAAACAAAAAGCTCTGCACAGCAAAGGTAAAAATCAACAGAAAATGGGAGAAAATATTTGGAAACCATATATCTGATAAGGGGTTATTATCAAAAATATATAAGAAATCCATACAACTCAATAGCCAAAAAACACACCTGATTAAAAAATGGGCAAAGGACCTGAATAGACATTTCTCAAATAAGACACAAAAATGGCCAACAGGTATAAAAAAAGGGCTCAGTATCACTAATCATCAGGAAATGAAAATCAAAACCACAATGAGGTATCACCTCACACCTGTTAGGATGGCCATTATCAAAAAGGCAAATGTTGAGAATTCCCTGGTGATCCAGTGGTTAGGACTCCGTGTTTCCACTGCCAGTGGCCCAGGTTCAATCCCTGGTGGGGGAGCAAAGATCCCTCAAGCCACACAGTGCAGAAAAAAAAAAAAAAAAAAGACAAATGCTAACAAGTCTGGGGCTGGGGAAGGGTATGGAAAAAA
Source organism: Balaenoptera musculus (assembly GCF_009873245.2). Taxonomy (NCBI): domain Eukaryota; kingdom Metazoa; phylum Chordata; class Mammalia; order Artiodactyla; family Balaenopteridae; genus Balaenoptera; species Balaenoptera musculus. Next base: position 22,478,108 of record NC_045803.1, on the reverse strand, counting down.
AGGAACCCCTGTACAGTGCTGCTGGAAATGTAAATTGGTGCAGCCACTATGGAAAACATTATGAAGTTTCCTTAAAAAAATTAAAAATAGAATCATCATTTGATCCAGTGGTCTCACTTCAGGTTATATATCCAAAGGAAATGAAATCAGTATCTCAGACAGGTATCTGCACTCCCATGTTCTTTGTAGTCTTTAAAAAGAAATAAATCATGCCATTTATGACAACATAAATGAACATAGATCAGAGGAGAAGATGGCAGAAGAGTAACACATGGAGATCACCTTCCTCCCCACAGATACATGAGAAATACATCTACACGTGGAACTGCTCCTATAGAACACCTACTGAACACTGGCAGAAGACCTCAGACCTCCCAAAAGGCAAGAAATTCCCCACGTACCTGGGTAGGGCAAAAGAAACAAGAAAAAACAGAGGCAAAAGAATAGAAACGGTACCTGCATCAGTGGGAGGGAGCCATGAAGGAGGAAAGGTATCCACACACTAGGAAGCCACTTCGTGGGTGGAGACTGTGGGTGGCAGAGGGGGGAGCTTCGGAGCCGCGGAGGAGAGCACAGCAACAGGGGTGCGGAGGGCAAAGCGGAGAGATTCCCGCACAGAGTAGAGGGGCCGACCAGCACTCACCAGTCCGAGAGACTTGTCTGCTCACCCGCCGGGGCAGGCGGGGGCTGGGAGCTGAGACTCGGGCTTCCGGTCGGATCGCAGGGAGAGGACTGGGGTTGGCAGCGTGAACACAGCCTGAAGGGGCTATTGCGCCACGGCTAGCCCGGAGGGAGTCCGGGAAAAAGTCTGGACCTGCTGAAGAGGCAAGAGACTTTTTCTTCCCTCTTTGTTTCCTGGTGTGTGAGGAGAGGGGATAAAGAGCACTGCTTAAAGGAGCTCCAGAGATGGGTGTGAGCTGTGACTATCAGCATGTACCACGGAGACGGGCATGAGACGCTAAGGCTGCTGCTGCTGCCACCAAGAGGCCTGTGTGCGAGCACAGGTCACTATCCACACCTCGCCTCCTGGGAGCCTGTGCAGCCCGCCACTGCCAGGGTCCCATGATCCAGGGACAACTTTCCCTGGAGAACACATGGCGCATCTCAGACTGCTGCAATGTCACGCTGGCCTCTGTGGCCACAGGGTCACACCACATTTGTACCCTTCCCTCCCGCCGGCCTGAGTGAGCCAGAGCCCCTGAATCAGCTGCTCCTTTAACTCTGTCCTGTCTGAGAGAAGAACAGACGCCCTCAGGTGACCTACATGCAGAGGCGGGGCCAAATCCAAAGATGAACCTCGGGAGCTGTACAAACAAAGAAAAGAAAGGGAAATTTCTCCCAGCATCCTCAGAAGCAGTGGATTTAAGTTCCACAATCAGCTTGATGTACCCTGCCTCTGTGGAATACCTGAATAGACAACGAATAATCCCAAATTGAGGAGGTGGACTTTGGGAGCAAGATATATTATTTTTTCCCCTTTACCTCTTTTTGTGAGTCTGTATGTGTATGCTTCTGTGTGAGATATTGTCTGTATAGCTTTGCTTTCACCATTTGTCCTAGGATTCTGTGCATCCGTTTTTGTTTTTCTTTTTTTTTTTACTTTTTTAAATTTTTTAATAATTATTATTTTTTATTTTATATTTTAATAACTTTATTTTATTTTATATTAATTTATTTGATTTGATTTGATTTGATCCTCTTGCTTTCTTTCTTTCTATTTTTTCTCCTTTTTATTCTGAGCCGTGTGGATGAAAGGCTCTTGGTGCTCCAGCCAGGAGTCAGTGCTGTACCGCTGAAGTGGGAGAGCCAACTTCAGGACACTGATCCACAAGAGACCTCTCAGCTCCACGTAATACCAAACAGCGAAAATCTCCCAGAGAACTCCAGCTCAACACCAAGACCCAGCTTCACTCAACGAACAGCAAGCTACAGTGCTGGACACCCTATACCAAACAACTAACAAGACAGGAACACAGCCCCGTCCATTAGCAGGGAGGCTGCCTAAAATTATAAGGCCACAGACACCCCAAAATACACCACCAGACGTGGACCTGCCCACCAGAAAGAAAAGATCCAGCCTCATCCACCAGAACACAGGTACCAGTCCCCTCCACCAGGAAGCCTACACAACCTACTGAACCAACCTTAGCCACTGGGGACAGACACCAAAAACAAGGGGAACTACAAACCTGCAGCCTGCAGAAAGGAGACCCCAAATACAGTAAGATAAGAAAAATGAGAAGACAGAAAAACACACAGCAGACGAAGGAGCAAGGTATAAACCCACCAGACCTAACAAATGAAGAGGAAATAGGCAGTCTACCTAAAAAAGAATTCAGAATAATGATAGTAAAGATGATTCCAAATCTTGGAAATAGTGTAGACAAAATGCAAGAAACATTTAACAAGGACCTAGAAGAACTAAAGAGGAAACAAGCAATGATGAACAACACAATAAATGAAATTTAAAATACTCTAGAGGGGATCAATAGCAGAATAACTGAGGCAGAGGAACAGATAAGTGACCTGGAAGATAAAATAGTGGAAATAACTACTGCAGGGCAGAATAAAGAAAAAAGAATGAAAAGAACTGAGGACAGTCTCAGAGACCTCTGGGACAACATTAAACGCACCAACATTCGAATTATAGGGGTCCCAGAAGAAGAAGAGATAAGGAAAGGGACTGAGAAAATATTTAAAGAGATTATAGTTGAAAACTCCCCTAATATGGGAAAGGAAATAGTTAATCAAGTCCAGGAAGCACAGAGAGTCCCATACAGGATAAATCCAAGGAGAAACACGCCAAGACACATATTAAACAAACTATCAAAAATTACATACAAAGAAAACATATTAAAAGCAGCAAGGAAAAACAACAAATAACACACAAGGGAATCCCCATAAGGTTAACAGCTGATCTTTCAGAAGAAACTTTGCACGCCAGAAGGGAGTGGCAGGGCATATTTAAAGTGATGAAGGAGAAAAACCTACAACCAAGATTACTCTACCCAGCAAGAATCTCATTCAGATTTGATGGAGAAATTAAAACTTTCACAGACAAGCAAAAGCTGAGAGTGTTCAGCACCACCAAACCAGCTTTACAACAAATGCTGAAGGAACTTCTCTAGGCAAGAAACACAAGAGAAGGAAAACACCTGCAATAACAAACCCAAAACATTGAAGAAAATGGGAATAGGAACATACATATTGATAATTACCTTAAATGTAAATGGATTAAATGCTCCCACCAAAAGACATAGACTGCCTGAATGGATACAAAAACAAGACCCATATATATGCTGTCTACAAGAGATCCACTTCAGACCTAAGGACACATGCAGATTGAAAGTGAGAGGATTGAAAAAGATATTCCATGCAAATGGAAATGAAAAGAAAGCTGGAGTAGCAATTCTCTTATCAGACAAAATAGACTTCAAACCAAAGACTATTATAAGAGACAAAGAAGGACACTACATAATGATCAAGGGATCAATCCAAGAAGAAGATATAATAATTGCAAATAGTTATGCACCCAACATAGGAGCACCTCAATACATAAGGCAAATACTAACAGCCATAAAAGGGGAAATCGACAGTAACACAATCATAGTAGGGGACTTTAACACCCCACTTTCACCAATGGACAGATCATCCAAAGTGAAAACAAATAAGGAAACACAAGCTTTAAATGATACATTACACAAGATGGACTTAATTGATATTTATAGAACATTCCATCCAAAAACAACAGAATACACATTTTTCTCAAGTGCTCATGGAACATTCTCCAGGATAGATCATATCTTGGGTCACAAATCAAGCCTTGGTAAATTTAAGAAAATTGAAATCGTATCAAGTATCTTTTCCGACCACAACGCTATGAGACTAGATATCAATTACAGGAAAAGATCTGTAAAAAATACAAACATATGGAGGCTAAACAATACACTACTTAATAACCAAGAGATCACTGAAGAAATCAAAGAGGAAATCAAAAAATACCTACAAACAAATGACAATGAAAACATGATGACCCAAAACCTATGGGATACAGCAAAAGTAGTTCTAAGAGGGAAGTTTATAGCGATACAATCCTACCTTAAGAAATAGGAAACATCTCAAATAAACAACCTAAACTTGCACCTAAAGCAATTAGAGAAAGAAGAACAAAAAAACCCCAAAGTTAGCAGAAGGAAAGAAATCATAAAGATCCGTTCAGAAATAAATGAAAAGAAATGAAGGAAACGATAGCAAAGATCAATAAAACTAAAAGCTGGTTCTTTGAGAAGATAAACAAAATTGATAAACCATTAGACAGACTCATCGAGAAAAAAAGGGAGAAGACTCAAATCAATAGAATTACAAATGAAAAAGGAGAAGTAACAACTGACACTGCAGAAATACAAAGGATGATGAGAGATTACTACAAGCAACTCTATGCCAATAAAATGGATAACCTGGAAGAAATGGACAAATTCTTAGAAATGCAGAACCTTCCGAGACTGAACCAGGAAGAAATAGAAAATATGAAGAGACCAATCACATGCATTGAAATTTCAACTGTGATTAAAAATCTTCCAACAAACAAAAGCCCAGGACCAGATGGCTTCACAGGCGAATTCTAGCAAACATTTAGAGAAGAGCTAACACCTATCCTTCTCAAACTCTTCCAAAATACAGCAGAGGGAGGAAGACTCCCCAACTCATTCTACGAAGCCACCGTCACCCTGATACCAAAACCAGACAAAGATGTCACAAAGAAAGAAAACTACAGGCCAATATCACTGATGAACATAGATGCAAAAATCCTCAACAAAATACTAGCAAACAGAATCCAACAGCACATTAAATGGATCATACACCATGATCAAGTGGGGTTTATCCCAGGAATGCAAGGAGTCTTCAATATACATAAATGAATCAACGTGATACACCATATTAACAAATTGAAGGTTAAAAACCATATGATCATCTCAATAGATGCAGAGAAGGCTTTTGACAAAATTCAACACCCATTTATGATAAAAGCCCTGCAGAAAGTAGGCATAGAGGGAAATTTCCTCAACATAATAAAGGCCATATAAGACAAACCCACAGCCAACATCATCCTCAATGGTGAAAATCTGAAACCATTTTCACTAACGTCAGGAACAAGACAAGGTTGCCCACTCTCACCACTATTATTCAACATAGTTTTGGAAGTTTTAGCCACAGCAATCAGAGACAAAAAAGAAATAAAAAGAATCCAAATCAGAAAAGAAAAAGTAAAGCTCTCACTGTTTCAATAGGACATGATACTATGCATAGAGAATCCTAAAGATGCTACCAGAAAACTACTAGAGCTAATCAATGAATTTGGTAAAACAGCAGGATACAGAATTAATGCACAGAAATCTCTTGCATTCCTATACACTAATGATGAAAAATCTGAAAGTGAAATTAAGAAAACACTCCCATTTACCACTGCAACAAAAAGAATAAAATATCTAGGAATAAACCTACCTAAGGAGACAAAAGACCTGTATGAAGAAAATTATAAGACACTGATGAAAGAAATTAAAGATGATACAAATAGATGGAGAGATATACCATGTTCTTGGATTGGAAGAATCAACATTGTGAAAATGACTCTACTACTCAAAGCAATCTACACATTCAATGCAATCCCTATCAAACTACCACTGGCATTTTTCACAGAACTAGAACAAAAAAATTCACAATTTGTATGGAAACACAAAAGACCACGAACAGCCAAAGCAATCTTGAGAACGAAAAATGGAGCTGGAGGAATCAGGCTCCCTGACTTCGTCTATACTACAAAGCTACATTAATCAAGACAGTATGGTACTGGCACAGAAACAGAAATATAGATCAATGGAACAGGATAGAAAGCCCAGAGATAAACCCACACACATATGGTCACCTTATCTTTGATAAAGGAGGCAAGCATATACAGTGGAGAAAAGACAGCCTCTTCAATAAGTGGTGCTGGGAAAACTGGACAGGTACATGTAAAAGTATGAAATCAGAACACTCCCTAACACCATACACAAAAATAAACTCAAAATGGATTAAAGACCTAAATGTAAAGCCAGACACTATCAAACTCTTAGAGGAAAACATGGGCAGAACACTCTATGACATAAATCATAGCAAGATCCTTTCTGACGCAGCTCCTAGAGAAATGGAAATAAAAACAAAAATAAACAAATGGGACCTAATGAAACTTAAAAGCTTTTGCACAGCAAAGGAAACCATAAACAAGACCAAAAGACAACCCTCAGATTGGGAGAAAATATTTGCAAATGAAGCAACTGACAAAGGATTAATCTCCAAAATTTACAAGCAGCTCAGGCAGCTCAATAACAAAAAACCAAACAACTCAATCCAAAAATGGGCAGAAGACCTAAATAGACATGTCTCCAAAGAAGATATACAGATTACCAACAAACACATGCAAGAATGCTCAACATCATTAATCATTAGAGTAATGCAAATCAAAACTACAATGAGATATCATCTCATACCGGTCAGAATGGACATCATCAAAAAATCTAGAAACAATAAATGCTGGAGAGGGTGTGGAGAAAAGGGAATACTCTTGCACTGTTGATGGGAATGTAAATTGATACAGCCACTATGCAGAACAATACGGTGTTTCCTTAAAAAAACTACAAATAGAACTACCATATGACCCAGCAATCCCACTACTGGGCATATACCCTGAGAAAACCATAATTCAAAGAGTCATGTACCAAAATGTTACTTGCAGCTCTATTTACAATAGCCGGGACATGGAAGCAACCTAAGTGTCCATCATCAGATGAATGGATAAAGAAGATGTGGCACATATATACAATGGAATATTACTCAGCCATAAAAAGAAATGAAATGGAGTTATTTGTAGTGAGGTGGATGGAGTTAGAGTCTGTCATACAGAGTGAAGTAAGTCAGAAAGAGTAAAACAAATACAGTATGCTAACACATATATATGGAATCTAAGGAAAAAAAAAAAAAAGGTCATGAAGAACCTAGTGGCAAGACGGGAATAAAGACACAGACCTACTAGAGAATGGACTTGAGGATATGGGGAGGGGGAGGGGTGGGATGTGACTTGGTGGGAGAATGGCATGGACATATATACACTACCAAATGTAAGACGGATAGCTGGTGGGAAGCAGCTGCATAGCACAGGGAGGTCAGCTCGGTGCTTTGTGGCTGCCTAGGTGGGTGGGATAGGGAGGGTGGTAGGGAGGGAGACGCAAGAGGGAAGAGATATGGGAACATACGTATATGTATAGCTGATTCACCTTGTTGTAGAGCGGGTACTGGCGTACCGTTGTAAAGCAAGTGTACTCCAAAAAAGATGTTAAAATAAATAAATAAATAAAATAAAATTTTAAGGCCAAGCAGCATCAAAACAATCACTTCCTGCTGAAGGGAGTTTTTCTCTTTATCTGTGTTTGAATTCCTTATCTGTGTGTGAATCTTTTATGACAGATTTCATATGTCACTTGAACTAAAAGTAGATTTAAAAGTCAAACTAAATAAATGGATAACTTAAAAAATCACAACAGACACCACATAATCACAGCCTGCATCCCCTAGGCCAGCCTGAGGCAGTCTAATTGGTGGTCAAGACATCAGGTCCAGTCCTATCTCCACCTCTCATACGGTATTTGACTTCTCTGACTCATTTTCTTCACAGAAAAATAAAAGCTGCTACTCATAGGTCTGTGGCTAGGATTAATGGAGTGAGTGTATATAAAGCACTTAGTACTGTGACTGGGGCAGAGCAAAATTAACATGCACCAAACATTTGTTTTACTATATTAAGCTCTTTATATGAATCAGAACCACCCTATAAGGCAGATGTTATTACTATCCCCATTTTAAGGATGAGAAAACTGAGGCACATAATTAAATAGCCCACTGCTGATAAAGTGTTGTGTTGAGATTCAGACTCTGGCACCCTGATTCCAATGTTGTGCTCTTTTTTTTTAATTTTTAAATTTAATTTTATTTATGTTTTTATACAGCAGGCTCTTATTAGTCATCAATTTTATACACATCAGGGCATACATGTCAATCCCAATCACCCAATTCAGCACACCACCATCCCCACCACACTGTGGCTTTCCCCCCTTGGTGTTCATACGTTTGTTCTCTACATCTGTGTCTCAATTTCTGCCCTGCAAACCGGTTCATCTGTACCATTTTTCTAGGTTCCACATATATGCATTAATATATGATATTTGTTTTTCTCTTTCTGACTTACTTCATTCTGTATGACAGTCTCTAGATCCATCCACGTCTCAACAAATGACCCAATTTCATTCCTTTTTATGGTTGAGTAATACTGCACTGTATACATGTAACACATCTTCTTTATCCATTTGTCTGTCAAAGGGCATTTAAGTTGCCTCCATGACCTGGCTATTGTAAATAGAGCTGCAGTGAACATTGGGGTGCATGTGTCTTTTTGAATTATGGTTTTCTCTGGGTATATGCCCAATAGTGGGATTGCTGGATCATATGGTAATTCTATTTTTAGTTTTTTAAGGAACCTCCATACTGTTCTCCATAGTGGCTGTATCAATTTACATTCCCACCAACAGTGCAAGAGTGTTCCCTTTTCTCCACACCCTCTCCAGCATTTGTTGTTTGTAGATTTTCTGATGATGCCCATTCTAACTGGTATGAGGTGATACCTCATTGTAGTTTTGATTTGCATTTCTCTAATAATTAGTGATGTTGAGCAGCTTTTCATGTGCTTTTTGGCCATCTGTATGTCTTCTTTGGAGAAATGTTTATCTAGGTCTTCTGCCCATTTTTGGATTGGGTTGTTTGTTTTTTTAATATTAAGCTGCATGAGCTGTTTATATATTTTGGAGATTAATGCTGTGTCTGTTGATTTGTTTGCAAATATTTTCTCCCATTCTGAGGGTTGTCTTTTCATCTTGTTTATGGTTTCCTTTGCTGTGCAAAAGATTTTAAGTTTCATTAGGTCCCAATTGTTTATTTTTGTTTTTATTTCCATTACTCTAGGAGGTGGATCAAAAAAGATCTTGCTGTGATTTATGTCAAAGAGTGTTCTTCCTATGTTTTCCTCTAAGAGTTTTATAGTGTCCAGTCATACATTTAGGTCTCGAATCCATTTTGAGTTTATTTTTGTGTATGGTGTTAGGGAGTGTTCTAATTTCATTGTTTTATGTGTAGCTGTCCAGTTTTCCCAGCACCACTTATTGAGGAGACTGTCTTTTCTCCATTGTATATCCTTGCTTCGTTTGTCATAGATTAGTTGACCATAGGTGCGTGGGTTTATCTCTGGGCTTTCCATCTTGTTCCATTGATCTATATTTCTGTTTTTGTGCCAGTACCACATTGTCTTGATTACTGTAGCTTTGTAGTATAGTCTGAAGTCAGGGAGTCTGATTCCTCCAGCTCCGTTTTTTTGCCCTCAAGACTGCTTTGGATGTTTGGAGTCTTTTGTGTCTCCATACAAATTTTAAGATTTTTTGTTCTTGTTCCATAAAAAATGCCATTGGTAATTTGATAGGGATTGCATTGAATCTGTAGATTGTTTTGGGTTGTAGAGTCATTTTCACAATATTGATTCTTCCAATCCAAGAACATGGTATATCTCTCCATCTGTTGGTATGATTTTAATTTCCTTCATCAGTGTCTTGTAGTTTTCTGCATACAGGTCTTTTGTCTCCCTAGGTAGGTTTATTCCTAGGTATTTTATTCTTTTTGTTGCAATGGTAAATGGGAGTGTTTCCATAATTTCTCTTTCAGATTTTTCATCATTAGTGTATAGGAATGCAAGAGATTTCTGTGCATTAATTTTGTGTCCTGCAACTTTACCAAATACATTGATTAGCTCTAGTAGTTTTCTGGTGGCATCTTTAGGATTCTCTATGTATAGTAGTATCATGTCATCTGCAAACAATGACAGTTTTACTTCTTGTTTTCCAATTTGGATTCCTTTATTTCTTTTTCTTCTCTTATTGCCATGGCTAAGACTTCCAAAACTATGTTGAATAATAGTGGTGAGAGTGGACATCCTTTTCTTCTTCCTGATCTTAGAGGAAATGCTTTCAGTTTTTCACCACTGAGAATGATGTTTGCTGTGGGTTTGTCGTATATGGCCTTTATTATGTTGAGGTAGGTTCCCTCTATGACCAATTTCTGGATAGTTTTTATCATAAATCATTGTTGAATTTTGTGAAAAGCTTTTTCTGCATCTATTGAGATGATCATATTGTTTTTATTCTTCAATTTGTTAATATGGTGTATCACATTGATTGATTTGCATATATTGAAGAATCCTTGCATCCCTCGGATAAATCCCACTTGATCATGGTGTATGATCCCTGTAATGTGTTGTTGGATTCTGTTTGCTAGTATTTTTTTTTAATAAATTTGCTATATTTATTTATTTATTTATGGCTGTGTTGGGTCTTCGTTTCCGTGTGAGGGCTTTCTCTAGTTGCGGCAAGCGGGGGCCACTCTTCATCGTGGTGTGCGGGCCTCTCACTATCGCGGTCTCTCATTGCGGAGCACAGGCTCCAGATGCGCAGGCTCAGTAGTTGTGGCTCACGGGCCCAGTTGCTCCGCGGCATGTGGGATCCTCCCAGACCAGGGCTCGAACCCGTGTCCCCTGCATTAGCAGGCAGATTCTCAACCACTGTGCCACCAGGGAAGCCCTGTTTGCTAGTATTTTGTTGAGGATTTTTGCATCTATATTCATGAGTGATATTGGTCTGTAATTTTCTTTTTTTTTTGTAGTATCTTTGTCTGGTTTTGGTATCAGGGTGATGGTGGCCTCATAGAATGAGTTTGGGAGTGTTCTTTCCTCTGCAATTTTTGGGAAGAGTTTGAGAAAGGTGGGTGTTAGCTCTTCTCTAAATGTTTGATAGAATTCACCTGTGAAGCCATCTGGTCCTGGGCTTTTGTTTGTTGGAAGATTTTTAATCACAGTTTCAATTTCATTACTTGTGATTGGTCTGTTCATATTTTCTATTTCTTCCTGGTTCAGTCTTGGAAGCTTATACCTCTCTAAGAATTTGTCCATTCCTTCCAGGTTGTCCATTTTATTGGCATAGAGTTGCTTATAGTAGTCTCTTAGCATGCTTTGTATTTCTGTGGTGTCTGTTGTAACTTCTCCTTTTTCATTTCTGATTTTATTGATTTGAGTCCTCTCCCTCTTTTTCTTGATGAGTCTGGCTAATGGCTTATCAATTTTGTTTATTTTCTCAAAGAATCAGCTTTTAGTTTTATTGATCTTTGATATTGTTTTCTTTGTTTCTATTTCAATTATTTCTGCTCTGATCTTTACGATTTCTTTCCTTCTGCTAACTTCAGGTTTTGTTTGTTCTTCTTTCTCTAGTTCCTTTAGGTGTAAGGTTAGATTGTTTATTTGAGATTTGTCTTGTTTCTTGAGGTAGGCTTGTATAGCTCTAAACTTCCCTGTTAGAACTGCTTTTGCTGCATCCCATAGGTTTTGGATTGTTGTGTTTTCATTGTCATTTGTCTCTAGGTATTTTTTTATTTCCCCTTTGATTTCTTCAATCATCTCTTAGTTATTTAGTAACGTATTGTTTAACCTCCATGTGTTTGTGTTTTTTACGTTTTTTTCCGTGTAATTCATTTCTAATCTCATAGCGTTGTGGTCAGAAAAGTTGCTTGATATGATTTCAATTTTCTTAAATTTACTGAGGCTTGATTTATGACCCAAGATGTGATCTATCCTGGAGAATGTTCCGTGCGCACTTGAGAAGAAAGTGTTATCTGCTGCTTTTGGATGGAATTTCCTATAAATATCAATTAAATCTATCTGGTCTATTGTGTCATTTAAAGCTTCTGTTTCCTTATTTATTTTCATTTTGGATGATCTGTCTATTGGTGTAAATGAGGTGGTAAAGTCCCCCACTATTATTGTGTTACTGTCTATTTCCTCTTTTATAGCTGTTAGCAGTTGCCTTATGTATTGAGGTGCTCCTATGTTGAGTGCATATATATTTATAATTGTTATATCTTCTTGGATTGATCCCTTGATCATTATGTAGTGTCCTTCCTTGTCTCTTGTAGCATTCTTTATTTTAACATCTATTTTATCTGATATGAGTATTGCTACTCCAGCTTTCTTTTGATTTCCATTTCCATGGAATATCTTTTTCCATCTCCTCGCTGTCAGTCTGTATGTGTCCCTAGGTCTGAAGTGGATCTCCTGTAGACAGCGTATATATGGGTCTTGTTTAGGTCTCCATTCAGCAAGCCTGTGTCTTTTGATTCGAGTACTTAATCCATTCACATTAAGGTAATTATCAATATGTTTGTTCCTATGACCATTTTCTTAGTTGTTTTGGGTTTGTTTTTGTAGGTCTTTTTCTTCTCTTGTGTTTCCCACTTAGAGAAGTTCCTTTAGCATTTGTTGTAGAGCTGGTTTGGTGGTGTGGAATTCTCTTAGCTTTTGCTTGTCTCTAAAGCTTTTGATTTCTCCATCGAGTCTGAATGAAATCCTTGCCTGGTAGAGTAATCTTGGTTGTAGGTTCTTCCCTTCCATCACTTTAAGTATATCATGCCACTCCCTTCTGGCTTGTAGTTTCTGCTGAGAAATCAGCTGTTAAACTTATGGGAGTTCCCTTGTATGTTATTTGTCATTTTTCCCTTGCTGCTTTCAATAATTTTTCTTTGTCTTTAATTTTTGCCAATTTGATTACTATGTGTCTCGGCATGTTTCTCCTTGGGTTTATCCTGTATGGGACTTGCTGTGCTTCCTGGACTTAGGTGGCTATTTCCTTTTTCATGTTAGGGAAGTTTTCGACTATAATCTCTTTAAATATTTTCTCAGGTCCTTTCTCTCTCTCTTCTCCTTCTGGGACCCCTATAATGCAAATATTGTTGCATTTAATGTTGTCCCAGAGGTCTCTTAGGCTGCCTTGATTTCTTTTCATTCTTTTTTCTTTATTCTGTTCTGCAGCAGTGAATTCCACCATTCTGTCTTCCAGGTCACTTATCCGTTCTTCTGCCTCAGTTATTCTGCTATTGATTCCTTCTAGTGTAGTTTTCATTTCAGTTATCATATTGTTCATCTCTGTTTGTTTGTTCTTTAGTTCTTCTAGGTCTTTGTTAAACATTTCTTGCATCTTCTTGATCTTTGCCTCCATTCTTTGTCTGAGGTCCTGGATTATCTTCACTGTCTTTATTCTGAATTCTTTTTCTGGAAGGTTGCCTATTTCCACTTCATTTAGTTGTTTTTCTGGGGTTTTTTCTTGTTCCTTCATCTGGTACATAGCCCTCTGCCTTTTCATCTTGTCTCTCTTTCTGTGAATATGGTTTTTGTTCCACAGGCTGCAGGATTGTAGTTCTTCTTGCTTCTGCTGTCTGCTCTCTGGTGGATGAGGCTATCCAAGAGGCTTGTGCAAGTTTCCTGATGGGAGGGACTGGTGGTGGGTAGAGCTGACTGTTGCTCTGGCAGGCAGAGCTCAATAAAACTTTAATCCACTTGACTGCTGATGGGTGGGGCTGGGTTCCTGAGGCAACCCAACACTGGAGCTTACCTGGGCTCTTTGCTGGGGATAATGTCAGACTCTGAGAGGGCTCATGCCAAGGAGTACTTCCCAGAACTTCTGCTCTCAGTGTCCTTATCCCCATGGTGAGGCACAGCTGCCCCCGCCTCTGCAGGAGACCCCCCCAACACCAGCAGCTAGGTCTGGTTCAGTCTCCCCTGGGCTCACTGCTCCTTCCCTGGGGTCCCAATGTGCACACTACTTTGTGTGTGCCCTCCAAGAGTGGAGTCTCTGTTTCCCCCAGTCCTGTTGAAGTCCTGCAATCAAATCCCACTAGCCTTCAAAGTCTGATTCTCTGGGAATTCCTCCTTCCGTTGCTGGACCCCCAGGTTGGGAAGCCTGACATGGGGCTCAGAACCTTCACTCCAGTGGGTGGACTTCTGTGGTATGTGTTCTGCAGTCTGTGAGTCACCCACCCAACATTATGGGATTTGACTTTAGTGTGATTGTGCCCCTCCTACCGTTTCATTGTGGCTTCTCCTTTGTCTTTGGATGTGGGTTATCTTTTTTGGTGAGTTCCAGTGTCTTCCTGTCAATGATTGTCCAGCAGCTAGTTGTGATTCTGGTGTTCTCACAAGAGGGAGTGAGAGCACATCATCCTTCTACTCCGCCATCTTGGTTCAGGGCCCAATATATTTATGTATTGACTGCATCCCCCACTGTAAAGTAGGTGAGTAGCTCCAGTGCTGTGCTCTTAACCACTTTGGTTAATGTCTATGTTAGTTTCCTAGGGCTGCTGTAGAAACATACTGAAACTTACATGGCTTAAACAACAGAAATTCATTTCCTTACAGTTCTGGAGGCTAGAAGTCTGAGATCAAGGTGTCAGCAAGGTTGGTTTCTTCTGAGGTCTGTGAGAGAAGGATCTGTTCCAGGCCTATCTCCTTGGCGTGTATACAGATGGCCTTCTCCCCATGTCTTCATGTGGTTTCCCTCTGTACATGTCTGTGTAGAGGTTTCTCTTCCTTATAAGGGTGCCAGTCACATTGGATTAGGGCCCACCTAATGACCTCACTTTAACTTAATTACCTCTGTAAAGACTCTGTCTCCAAATAGTCACATTCTGATGTACCAGGGTTTAAGATGTCAACATATGAATGGGGGGTGGCAATTCAACACATAATAATGCTTTGCACAAAGGGTACTCAACAAACATTCACTCCTTTTATGGTGACAAGGCTCAAGGTTCAGCCTAGTTGTGAGGTCCTTACATGAGGAAGCTGGAAAGGCAGCAGCAGTAGGTGCAGATGCACATAAACTCCCTATGTAAGGACCCGGGAGGCATGACTGCATCAGGAAAGCTTCCTTCAAGAAGTGGAGTTAGACCTGTGTTTTCAGGTCTTTAAATAAGATTTTGGAAAATATATTCCTATCTTAGAAAGGCCTCTGGGTTTGTTTTAATCACTTCTCAAAGCTATGCTAGACATTCACATCTCAGTATCCCCAGTTTAGCCTAATAAAAAAAAGTAATTACATCATATTAAAGATAATTTGATTGTTACTGAGATGTTAATTGAGTTGAAATGCTTATTATAACAGACACATCAGATTGGCAAGGAGGAAACTCAGCTTAAATGAAAACAGTGTTGATAGTAGAACTGAAAGATTGTCAATGCAGTTAATTAAATAGTAATTATTTTCCGAACATATCCTGAGTAGCAACGATACAATTATATCTACAAACAGTCATAAGACAAGAATTACTCCGCACTCCACCTGAAGCAACAGTCCATAAAAGCCCTGATAATGTTCTCCATGAAGAGCACGGCTCTTCCTCCATCAGACCAATACTGCAGACACCAATACTGAAAAGAAGTTTCCCTAAGAAGCTAAGCATTCACTGAGCGGCCCTGTCAAGATGCTCTTTTCAGAGGGCCATCCCCTCTCCCCACCTGACACCTCTCCCATGCCTATAGTGAACATAACCTAGCAGAGTCCTCTGCTTCCAGAAGACTTACTCACGTTTTCCATTCTTAGACCACAGTCTCCCATCCTCCCTGCTTACCCCTTTGGCCACTCCCCCACACCCTAGTCCAGGTCTCTGCTTTCTCGCTCTTTGCCCCTCCTGGACTGACAGCCTCCTGTACAGTCCAGAGCCCATGGTCCACCACGTCAACCCTCTCTTGTGAGGGCCCTTGCCTCTCTGTCCCACCCCCTGCCCCCCACCACAGCCAGACTGTAGCCCTGCCTCAGTAAAGCTTACTGAGTGATATCAGGGAAACCTCACACCTAGGTCCCCTAGCTGCCCAGGAGTCTTGCTACATCCCCATATCAGTCAGGTTTCTCCAGAGAAACAGAACCAATAGGATATATATACACATGATTTATTATAAGGTATTGACTTCCATGATTATGGAGGTTACGAAGACCCACGATCTGCCTTGTGCAAGCTGGAGTTGCAGGAAAGCGGGTGGCTCAATCTGGAGCCCTGAGCACCAAAAGCAGGAGGAGATCACTGTTCCTCAAGCAGTCAGGGAGAGAGAAAATTCCACTTCTCTCTGCTTTTTGTTCTCTTCAGGCCCTCAGTGGATTGGATGATGCCCACCCACATTGGGGAGGACCATCTGCTTTACTCAGTCTACAGATCTAAAGGTAATCTCCCCCAGAAACATGTTCACAGATATACCCAGAAATGTTTAACCAGACATGCAGGCACCCCATGGCCCAGTCAGGCTGACACATAAAATTAACCACCGCAGTCCTTCTGTCTGCTCTCTCTTGTTCTCCTTGGCCACTAGTTCAGGTCATCATTCTTTTACCTCTCTAACAATTGACCCCATCTCCCACATTCACTTTCCCACAATACTCAGTAGATAATCTATTTCCAATCTACAGGAGCAAAGAAATAAAATAAAGGCTCCAGATGGGAATCCTTTCAACTCTCTGCCTCCCATTTCAGAAGTTGCCTGCAAACACAGAAACATATAAAGCTCTTCTCCTTGGGTTTTGTCTCAAAGCAGCACTTCCTCTCCTCCTGACTAAGGCAAGTTCCTCCCGGCATGCTCCTCCAATCCTCACCCACCTTGACTCCCTTCAACCAGCTCCCAAAATGACTTCAGGATCCCCCACCTTGAAAGCCCTTCCTTCAACTTTGTATCTTCCTCCAGGTTAAACTTGCAGAAGCACTCCCTCCATACTTACTTTCTACCTCCTTGCATCTTGGCTGATGACCCCAGCTCTTGCAACACGTCACTCAAGCCCTCCTTGGTCTTTCAGTCAAGACACTCCAACACACACAGAACTGGGTCAGCATCTGTACCAGAAGTTGGAATTCACTCTATTCCAGGATATTCTGACTCCACTGGCTCCTGCTTTGCCTCTTTCCTTTCTCTGCCACTTCCTCCTAGGCCTCTGTGGTTCACTTTCCCATGACTATTCTGTAAAACTTGGTGATCATTGGTGTTCCATCCCCAACCTCTTCCTCTTAGCATCTTCTTTATGGCATTCTCTGTGGGTAATCTAATCCTTCCCCAAGGTTTTGATTATGCTGATGATGCCTTGGTGTATATCTGTAGGCTGAATTTTCATCATCCTAAACTCAGCTTGTACGTCTCCTATGCCATTGTATTCTCTTCTCTCTCTCTCTCTCTCACACACACACACACACACAGACACACACACACACATCACAAATTTTCTTCTGACATTTTCTAGTCTGAGATTGTGATAATTCATGTCCTTGGAGAAGTAGATCCCAAAATGGGATTAGGCCTGCAAGGATTTTATTAGAGAGAAAATAGGGAAGGAGTGGGAAAGGCTGGGAAAATCATCAATGATGCAAATCTGGCCTCAAGAGTAGGGAAGCAGAAGGAAGTTTGGGTGGGATCATCCTAGATCACAGTGCAATCTAGGGAAAGTTCAGCAAGGCTGTCAGGGAATCCATTGGCCAAAATCAGCCAGAGAAGGCCCAGCTCCCAGTTTTTCCATTTTTCAGACCTGCCTTGGGATCCCTGCCTAGCTTCAGCACTGAATGGGAGTGGCTTCCGAGAGCTTTGGTGTAATTGCTCCAGCTGCTCGGAACAGAGCAGCTTGGTCTATCTCCCTGGTGTTGGACATCACCAGCCATGTTCTCACGACTACACAGTGGCCAGACCCTGCTGACACAGGAGTCTTCCTGAGGGGCCTCCCTAGGACCCATACTTGCCCATAGTGCTGCAATCCAACAGATTCTTTCTGTAATCACTAACCTTTCTCCTCCATGGAGGAGAAAGGTTCCCAGGCCCTAGGAAAGGCATTCTTAGACCAGCAGTGAGAAGACATAAACTTTCTTAGGGAGGGGGGAAGTGGTGGGGGTGGATGGGCTGGGCATCAACTAGAGGTGAAGGGCCAGGTTAAGGAGGGGGAGAGAAACAGGGCCCAACAACTGTGGTCTGATTGGATACCTTGAGGCAGTGTTTAATCTTTGTATCATTTCCAAGATGGGTGTATCTCATACTTTACCACGCAGTGAGAATCACCTGAAAAGCTGGTTGTCTTCCACTGGATCTCACTCCCAGAGATTTGGGGTGGGGGTGGGGGCTGAGAATTTGCTTTTTTAACTAGCTCTCAGGTGATGGTGGTATTGCCAACCCAGAGACCACACTACTCAAAGAATAAGTTTGGCCAAAGAAATGTTTGACTCTCACCTCTAAACTTGGGCTGCTTCCTTTCTGGGATGGAAACCCACACTTTTGGGTGAGGGCCCAAGGGTATAGCTGTTTGCCTTGGGGACCTACTGGCCAGACCTTGTCCTTCATCTCACCCATGTAGCATACCACTCCCTTTGCAGATGCTGCTATTTAGGAGGAAGGAATGGGAAGAGACACCAAGCTCACTCAAAGATGGAGGAGACCAACGCTCAAGTCTGTCTTGTTCTTGTCACCTGGTTCCTCCCATGCTCTGTCCTGCTTCCTACTGGGGGCTGCAGGAGCTCACCAAGGGCAGACATTCCTTTCTCACTTGGGCTTTACGAGGGATACAGGGTCCAAAGGGAATTCAGATTCTTGGAAGCAAAGTAGTGAGGTAATCCACAAAAATAAAAACTGTATGGTTCCCAAGACACACCCATGGTGTGGTGAAGAAGTGTTCATGCTGGTGCCCTGAAGCTCTACTGGAAAGAAGAGAGCACCACTGGTTGATGCACAAAAGAACCAGGTCATAGAGATACTAGCTGGGTGTCTCTCCTTTTCCCTGGTGGGAAGTTGTGGAATTCAGATGAATGGTGTGGCATTAACAAAGGCATATGAGAAGGCTGCTGTGGGGGTGGAGCACAGGGAAGAATTGGCAAACGGGAGGACCTATTGAGTCCTGTTTATCAGACTCCATATGAGCTTAAAATGAAGGTCATAGAAGGGAAGAGATAGAGAAAGAAGCAGAAATGAGAAACATGCAGGCCTGATAGTGTTCAGAGAGCACATCTCTGATTTGATAATGAAAGTCAATGAGAAAACACAAGTCAATTTGCAACTAATTTCTCAGGAGTGGAAAGCCCCTTATTCTGTTCTGCAACATCATTCCAAAGACAGGTCATGTGTAAGGAAAGAAAAAAAAAGTAGGTGGTTATTTTACTGGAAGAGTCACGTGTTCTGGAAAATAATCTCTGATCTCTGGGTTCTAAGGAGGGACACACTTGGCCAGCTTGTCCTGGCATTGTCCTTCTAATTAGACCATCACTGGGGAGGGACCTCCTCTTTGAACCCAGCCTGGCAGTATTAGCTGATCAGGACAGAGGCAGGACGTTCAGTCTAGTAGGACCACAGGGTTCTGTGGTTACCCTTCCTCTCAGATTCCTTCTGGGGTGATGTGGAAGGGTCATTCCTGATGTAGTTAGTTCAAATGAGGTTACACTAGAGTTAGGATGGACCCCAATTCAGTATGACTGGTGTCCTTATGAGAAGATGGCAATGTAAAGACACAGAGAGGCAGGGAGAAAAGCCACATGAACTTGGAAGCAGAGATTGGGGTGATGCAGCCACAAGCCAAGGAGTGTGTGGGGTGACTAAGAACTGGAAGAGACAAGGAAGGCTCCTCCCCTGGAGGTTTCAGAGGGAACATGGCCCAACCGACACCTTGATTTCAGCCTTCTGGCCTCCAGGACTGTGAGAGTAAGTTTCTGTAAACCCACTCAGTTTGTGGCACTTTGTTATGGCAGCCTGAACAAACTCATGTCTGAGGAACTGTGCTTGAGGTTGTGGATGGAACAGGTGGGGACAGGTGCAGGATTGTGTTAGCAGAACTGGGGGCTGGCTGTGAGCCCTGGGCCTCCTTCTCCATATGCCCCACATGCAACTCTGGGCCCCTGTTCAGCAGCCCAAACAGAGGCACCAGCAGACTCCAAAGATAGTTCCATCCCTGAGCCTCAGAGTGCTCTGAGAGCTGCACTGGAGGCCAGATCCTTGCCCCGCTAACTGTGTTGCTCCATGAGCCCTGGGACCCACACCCATCCCAGCTCAGTGCATGGGAGGCCCTGAACTTGGAAGCTGCCAGTCTCCTAAGGTCCTTACTCCAGTCGGGAGGACTTACGCATGTCTAAGCAATTAGAATAAATCAAAACAGATGTTCCTTTCAGTGTGCTGGCAATTACTTTGTAATTAACTAATGGGCTCTGTAGCAGCCACTTTTATGGGTGTCTAATGGCTGAGATGGCCTATTCCGTTGCTACCTTGCGGCAGGGAGGGAGAGCTTGCGAGCTGTGAGGATGTACCTGTCACATTGCAGCCAAGGAGCCACAGCCACAGCAGCGGGGCCTTGACCCTGGCACATCCCCACCACTCACTCAGTCCCTATAAGAGGAGCAGCACGGTGGCCACTCCACATGGTCTCATTTGTTCAACAACCCCACGAAAGAAGAGCCTTAAGCACAGAAAGGTTAAAGACATGGGGCCTGAGAAGGGCAGACCTGGGCTTCAGCCTTAACCTGTCAGATTCCTGAGCCAGTGCTCTGAAACTAGCGTTCAGGTAGGGTAAAATGTATTTGGGGTGCAGCCGTCTCTGGGCTGTCTTCCTGCCTAGCCAGCGCTGACCCTGAAGACCCTTGCAGGCTGGAGGCAGGGCGCCCCACTGTGGTCAGATATGGTGGTGCATAGAAAATGAACTTGAGCTGAATGATCAGGCAGGACCTGTGGAAAATGGAATTGTTCAATAATTAGATTTTGCTAATGATTTTAGGTGCTCCTTTAATAGCTTCCTTCTCTAACTTTCCCAACCTGGCACATCGCAGTGTGGTTGTGCTGGAGGGAGCAGGTGCCACCTCCCCTCACTGAGACAGGCCAGCTGAGCTACCCACTGTCCTGGTATCTCAACCCCCCTCTCCCTCCCCTTCTCTCCCTCCCCCCTCCTTCCCTCTGTCTGTCTCAGTCTCTCTCTTACCCTCTGTGTCTCTCTCCAGGGCCTCCTAGCCCAGCTCATATAGACACTGAATGCCAACCTCTACCACACGGAGTGCATCATCAGAGGGTCTGAAGTCTAATGATCTGGGTTCAAACCTCGGCTCTGTCACATGTGTGCTGAGTGACATCGGGAACTTCTCTTTGAGTCTTAACCTCTCTGTCTAGAAAGTGAAGATTATAAATATATTTCACAGGGTTTATTCATTTATTCAACTAATATGAGAAAGCCTTCTCTGTGCCAGGCACTGCTGGAGACTCTGGTTATAAGTAATGAATGCTGCAAAGCCCCTGCTCTCCCCAGTGGGAGACAACAAACAAACAAAGGAAGGGGTGAGTGGAGTTAAGAAGCAAAGAAAACAGAGAGGAGGCTTGGAGTGTGCCTTCTCCACCACAGCAGAGGTGCAGGGCTCAGCTGCTGGGGGCGGCCTGAGAACCAGCCCACACAGAAGAAAGCTGAGCCAAGCTGCAGAATGAGAGGACAGGGCTAGGGTCTTGACGACTGCATTTTTGTCCTGAGTTTCAGCCTTGCCTGAAGGGACACCTACCCTCCTGGTCTGCATAGTCCTTTGAATCAATCCACCTGTGCACACCTCACCCTGCTTTTTCTTTTTTTCTTAAATCAGAGTTCGGTTTCTATCACAGACATCTGAGAAAGTCCTGACTCATGCAAGTGGTTAAAAGTTTCTTATTTGCTTGTTTTTCTCTCCATTTAGAGAAATATTTCACTGTGTGGCCTCAAGCAGGAGGGCTGTGCGGAGGAGGGGGTGGGGCAGGAAGGGGAAGGGCTGGAGGCTGAGTGAAGGGAGAGCAGGAGAGCCCTCCGACCCCCGCGAAAACTCAGCCTTCTCTTGGTGAGAGCACATTAGCGGTCACCACGCATCTGTGGACTTCTTTATTAATTGCTCCTTTGAGTCTAAAACCCAGTTCTTTTATTAAAATTATGAAACCATCAAGCAACCTGACAATGACAATAATGCCTTTGTAATGTCTGTGTGGTAACAATCCTTCCCTTGTCTTCTGAGCAATATATTCATTCTTGTGACTATTGAGCGGGCAGGAGCAATAGAACAGTGTGATTAATGGGACCCTCCCCAGCCTTCTCCAGAGAGTGACAGGGCTGGGAGAGGAAAACAAAGCCTTCTTCTATCAGGAGTAGATTATTAATAATTCCATTCCCTTCAGACCAGTTATGATCATTAATCTATCCTGAGTCTAAAGTCCTAGAAATCTGAAGCCTTGACTATGGGCAGACGGAGACAGCCCCTGCTCTAATGGCATGCATGGCAAAGAGCTGTCTACCCCTGCAGAGGATAGACCCAAGGGAGTGCCTTGTGTAGACCCTGGAAGCAGCCTCAAGGCTGCCTGAGCAGGAATTCCAGGGTCCTGGAGTAGACAAAGCATGGATTGGAAGGGGAGCATGGGCTTTGGGTGGACATGTCCCCTTTGACCCTTCCATCCCTCTACCCATGAGAAGTGGAGAGGTCAGAGCAGGGCCCTCTATGGTGTAAGACCAAAAAAGGGGCTCCATCTTCCCCACATCTAAGAGTCCTGCACTTGAGTGTGAGCCTGCAAATCCCTTCTGCCACATCTGGACTCTGGAAAGCAGGAGGAAGACCAAAAAACCTTAGAGTAGAATGGCACATGAAAGCATCTCTTCGGGTTCTTATTTGATGGATAATAGAAGAAGGCCCAGAGAGTCAGTGGCTTGTCTGGGGTCTCATGTGGGCAAACTGTGCCCAGAGTCTGTGCTCTTAGTCACCACACATTAGGGCCTCCCTGGGCACATACCAGGCGCTCAGTAGGATTCTTTGTGCCAGCCCTCCTCTGTCATGGCTGCCATAGAAACAGGCCCCAGGTGAGAACACCGGCAGAGGGTTGAGGAACATGAGATAAAGAGTGTGGGTTCCAGGTGGCGGCAGGAAGCAGTGAGGGTGTGGAGAAGGGGTGGGGAGATGTGACTACCTCATCAAGAAAGACCATCCTGTACTGATCTGTAAAGGAAAACCAGACAGTAGAGTACTATGAAGGGACTCAGAGCTGCTGAACACAGGAAGCTGAGGTGAGGCGAGGGCCTGGAAATGCCTACCCTGGAGGAGGCACACAGACGAGGAGGGACAGGTAAGGGAGATGTGAATACACATAGGGATACTGAGAAGGAAAGGATTAGCCATGGGGGTGATGGCTTCAAGAGCATCCCACCCCATCCATTCTGGGAGACCCTCCCTCTGCAAATCCTTTCCAGACTGAAAGACTGAGAGGTACTGAGCTGGACAGGAGGGGTGACAGCTGAACTACAGCACCATTGATTGAGCTGAGGGCAAACATGCCCTACCTTTGTTCTCCTCAATCTAAATTGAATCTGGGTGGGGGAAAGATTACAGGATGGAAGTGAAAACTCAACTGCATTTCAAATTACACTGATTGGAATGGAAATAGTCTTGGAGGCTTCGAGGAGGAATGGCCAGTCCTGGTACAAGCCTTACTTCACTTTGATTCACATTTTTGTGTAGAAAAGGGCAGAAATACTAAAAACTAAACTCAAATGATAATAATACTAAAAACTAACAGTCTGGCAACTGGCAAATGTGCTGAGGTCAGGGAGATTCTGAATCTGGTGTCCACACTCTCCCACCTAGAGGCCAGGCTTCACAGGGTCCAGAGGCTCCCCTGCAGAGAGAGAAGCCACACACCCACCACCTGTGTCTCTAGCCAGGAAAGCCAGTGCTATGACCTCTGGGAAATGGAGACAATCTCCCCACCCCTGATCACCTAGCCCCTCTGCTCCCAGGACCCAACTATACATGCCTGGTTGTGGAAGCAGAGGGTGCTGGAGAAGAGTAGTAGCTAGGAAGTTGCCAGCCCGGCCCCAAGTCTGTCCTCTGTGGGGCCCCCAGAGTCACACACCCTTAAAGAGAGAGAACGTTCTCCTCTGTCCATAATGACCCAGTCTCCCTGGCCCAGTCTGTAGTACCCTCAGAAACCCTATTTGGTAAGTCCAGCAGGTGGAGGGCAGAGCCCCAGGATACCAGCAATCATCCTAGGAGCTCATCAGCTTCCCCCCTTTCCTTAGGCCATACCCCATCTTATCTCTCCCTGAAATTAAGCAGCATTCAGTAGCCTGCAGAAAACAAGTCCATTATTTTCTTTTATGTTAGTCTAAATTAAATCTGCAAATGTAAAGAAGGATTAGTGTGAGAGCAAGCCAACCTCACCAGCCACTGGAAGAGCGTGAAAGGATGTGGATGTGGACATGCTGGAGGGTGAGCCTTACTGGAGTGAGGGCACATGCATTAGTGTCTGGGAAGGGAACGTGGGCCATGATGCCTGACCTACTTCTGGTGAGGTCCCTCGAATTCTAGATGGCATATATTTAAAAGCAGTCTGTCCGGTGGTTTTGAAACCGCATACAAGCCCCTGTGTCCCTGTCCTTTGAAATAAAAGACTTTTGCTTTAGTCTCTCAGGCCTCTTTTGAGTCTAAAAAGGCTGGTTCAAGAGTTAATGATTAAGAAATGTGAAAACATAGAGACAAAGAATAGTTGTTGGGTCGGGAAACTGGTAACAATTTAGACTATAAACCAGGTAACAATTTAGACTATAAACCAGCCATGTAGCAGTCACCAAACTCCTAGTTTCCTGAAAGATACAGATAAAAGTCTGACACACATTTCTAAGTTGTTTTTACAGGAAGCAGACCCACCAGATGAAAAGTGCTGACAACAAGCACATAGACCCCAGACCAGTTGAAACCGGAAGGTTTATGGTGCTCGAAACTTCACCTTGATACTAACCAATTCAAGAATTTGGCATGAGCTCATCATACACCCTGAAGCTCCCTCCCTCACAATGTCTTTAAAAACCCTTCCCTGAAAGCCATCAGGGAGTTCAGGTCTTTTGAGCATGAGCTGTCTATTTTCCTTGCTTGCCCTGCAATAAATGCTGTACTTTCCTTGGCCACAACCCAGTGTCCGTAGATTGGCTTTACTGAGCGAGGGCGAGTGAACCCAAGTCCAGTAACAGTTTCAGGAGTGAGAAAGAGAAAAGTCGAGAGATGTGTGGCCCTGCCCCTGCCAAAACATTTCCACCTAGCCAATCCAGGATCCACTCGGCAGAAGCCAGCAGGGTCATTACTATTACTCTCATGAGAATTTGGGCTCCCTGGAACCCACATGGCTGGAGAGAACTCAGCTCGAAATCTCACAGTGGGTCTCACTCCTTTCAGCTAAGCCGTCTTGTCTTTAGAGGGCTCTTCTCAAAGAGGAATACTCTGCCTGGTCCTGGTGAGGAAGATCCAGAATGTGGAGCACTAGATAGGGATAGTGGGTGGTTGGGAAAACAAAGTTCTTCAAATGACTTACTTAACCTGCTGATAGGGTTACCAGATAAAATACAAGATGCCTAGTTAAATGTGACTTTCATACAAACAACACAGTTTTTTATAAGTATGCCCCATTCAATACATGGGGTATGCTTACACTAAAATATTATTAACTATCTGAAATGTAAATGTAACTGGGCATTTTGTATTTTTATTTGCTCAGTCTGGGAACCCTAACTGCTGAGGGCCAGTAACATCTTGTAAATAAAACCCAGGGAGCTACAATCTCTGTGTGTCCTCCCAACAAGCCAGCTTTCAGAGAAAGGAGCAGGCAATGTCAACCAGGAATTTCTTCATCACTGTACCAAAGCCACCACAAATGAGTTTACAAATTGAATTCTGTCTTTGTCAATGTCTGTTTAGTGAGGGCTTCCCTGAGACTGCTGCTTGAAGACAGACATATTCTGTGTCCCAGTCATATCTGTGTCCCCCACAGGGCTCCGTTCAAGTCCTGGTGTTCTGGGAATCAGGGATTTTTGGGTTTACTTCCACTTCTTCTGGACACAACCTTTCTAAGCCTCAAGTGTCCTCATCTGTAAAATGGGATCAATAATCTCTTCTCACTATTAATTGTCAAGAACAAATGAGAAATTCTAGGAAAATATTTGAAGCATTTTAAATCGAACACTACACAGGATTTGTGTTGCTCTTGAAGCACGATTATTGAATTCCATTGAATAGAAATTCTTCATTTGGTCCCTTCCACCTCTTCAGGAACAGCCGACCATGCAAAGAAATTTCCTCCCATAGTGCCGCTGCTGTTAGTACCTGGGCTTCTGGTGCGGGATGTGGGCGGGGGCATGCTGCCTGTCAGCGAGCATGGTGGCCCCACCACAGACATTCACAGTGAAGTCTCCCACCCCCACTCCCGCATCTGCAGACAAATACTGCAGGCATTGCATCATCATTTCCCAGCTTGGGGAACCACTGGTCTGTTTGTTTTTAAAGGGAAATAAAGGCTGCAGGGGATGAGGATTGTCAGGAGTGAGTGTAATTTAAGCTACCTGAAATATCAAGATGGACAGATAGCAAGGACACGTCCGTGGGCACAGGTTGGCTCCCACACTTCTGACAATGTACTCAGGAACTGTTTCCCATGACTACTATGTGCCAGCTTTTCCCTTTGGGAAGCAAAGGCAGGGATGCTGCCACCACTCAGTGCAAGGCAGGGTGCCCATTAGATGCTTCCCCTGCCCAAGCCTTACATTGCTGCATCCCAACCTTGGACGGGGCCCTTCTCCTCCACACATCCTCCACAGCACCTCTCCTGAGGGGGCACATGGAGCTGCGCTGGGCTTGGTGATGCCCAGCAAGTCTCAAGACCTCCCAGAGTTCGAGCTGACGCCCACCCTTACACACTCTGAGTCTGGGGTGGAGGTTCCCTTTCATGATTAAACCTGATGAGCCTCAGCTTTCATGGAAAGCCAGCTTATTGAGTCTCATCAAAGAAAGTAGTCAGAGCTTTGTGGCAGCTCACCACTCTCAGAGAGCCTTCCCAGGTTGCTTCAGCTCACACCCTTCCCTGCTTCCTTTCTGTTTCTTGGTGGACACTGATCATCTGTCTCATCCTGCCAAGGATATCTCCAGCTCCTGGGCCAGGCCAGTGGCTGCTCTCAGTAACTACCTCAGGGCTGGGGACACAGGGCTGTATAGATTGAGACTCAATTAGCGTTTTTAGAAATCTATACCCAAGTGTTTTCCAGACAGGTTAAAAAAAAAATCCATAAGAATTAATGGAACACACAGCATGACAAGCAGCATACAGTGCTAATGGGTATCTTCCCAGCAGGAAAATCAGCCCTGGGGTAAGTAGTGTGAGTCCCTGCAGGAGGAAATGACAAAGAGCCCTTTTCACTCCCAAGTGCAGCTGTCCAGGAAGGCCAGGAGGGCTCCTTCTTGCAGATCACTCATGCCTGCCAAACTGGGCTAAGGTAGAGAGGGACAGCAGGGGAGGAACACATGCAGAGTGATGGAAGATGCAGGCATCCACAGTTCAGGAGGGCAGCGGGGCTAAGAAGTATGCAGTGATGGCTTCCTTGAGTAGCAACTTCGTCAAGTTCTAACATCAGGGGTTATAAGCCTAATGACGGCTCCGGGGTCTCAGCGCCCTGGTCAACACTACCTTTTAACAATCATCTCTAGGCCTCCTGGCTTTTGTTTCATTCTGCTTCCTCTACAGACTTTTCATCAAGGACATAACGATCATCATGGCAATGCATTATCCTCGAAAACCATAGTAATATGATGTCATTTGGTGGGAATGTGCTCAGAAGAAGCCTCCTGCCCCCATTTCCCATTCCCTGCAGCTAAGGGTTATTTGTCTTCAGGGCACAGACAGCATCTTCTCACTCCTTAGATCACCCAGAGGTGTGTGGTGCTGGGGCCTGATCACCCCTGATGATGGGGAGGAATGTGCAAGCATTTGCCAGGAAGGAAGACAAGGCTGGCTTCTAATGAGAAGCTGGAGAATCCTCCAGGTTGGACGATCAGGTGCCAGATCAGGTGCTAGTCTTGGCTCCAGCTGCATGTCATTTGGCATTACATCATTTCTCTAACTCTCAGTGTCCTCATTTGTATAATTAGGGGATAGAATATTTTACCAAAATTTATTTACCCCTTTAAGAACTTGCATTAAGTATCTACTGTATGCCAGGCACTGGTCCAGGAACTTGGGCTACATTAATAAGCTAGACAGAAATTCCTAATGCAGGAGTGAGGAGTGCTCAGAATACAACTCTGAATACGGTTGTCAGGGGAGACCCCATTGAAAAGGTGCTACTCTGTGGCTCTTTTCCTTCCACCTCACATGGCAAGGCCCATGAATGATGAGTTGTTCATTTATAAATAGACCAGGCCAAGAAAATCTTAACTTTTCATAAGTGAAGATCAAGAACTCATGAATTTGAAAACTAGGCTTATGAATGATTCTACTTATATTTAATTATAACAGTCTGTTTAATAACATCTTATTAATCCAATAGAAAACTTCCTTTAAAAATAATGGAAAACTACAATTGAATTATTCCTGAATCAAATTGTGCCCTGACCTTGGGCTCCTTGACAATTCATAAATGAGGTCCTTTTGGTGGATGCATCACATCTCCTCTCTCACGTTGCCATTTTGTCTCATGTTCCACACTTGTTTCCGGCTTCTGACACCTCATCTTGCCTCCTTTTCACAGAGCCAACTATTGTTCTCTCATGTTTCTGTCTAATGCAAAGCAGAGAAAGAGATCCAGAGGAAAAATGTGGAGAGTGGAAGATGGTTTGGGATCTGTGGGATTTAAGGACGTGAATAGCAGTCTCTCCTTCCCAGGGTCTCTTCAACAGTCAGAGAGGCCTCATCGGCTGCTGGGAAGAAGGGCTGCTTACATCCACCTGTGAGCACTAGATGGAAGAAAGGATTTGTAGAGGCTCTTTAGCAACACTGGAGCAAAATTAAGCCACCCTACACAACCTTGTGATCCTGTGTCCTCACTCCCAGAGCCTGATCAAAACATTCCCCCATTCCATTCACTAGGTCTCCAAGTCCTAGGGGGTGGGGGAGAAAGGAAAATTCCTTTGTTCAGGATAATCACAGCTGTTCTGTGGAGTCTCTTCAGTTCAGGGCAGCTCAGCCAGGAACCCCAGCTTTGTCTCTCTGGCAGGTCAGTCAGTAGATGAGGTGTGCTACTCTTAAGCTATGTCACAAGGGCACAGTAGACAAATGCCAAGCCTTTGAAGAAATTCCTTGGGAGTTTCTTTACACCAAGGGTCATAGAAGAGGCCAGGAAATTAGTCCCCTTAGGGCATGGCCTGATCTTTCCTCTAAGCCAAGCAAGGATTGTAAACTGGTACTAACAACTCCTTCTATAGCCCAAGAAGGGAAAGGCAGGAGCCTTGGAGATCTGCTCTTAAGAGAGACCTGCCAGGTGAGAGGAAAGACCAAGATCCTAGCTAACCACTGATACTGGCTGCTGAGTCAAGAGCTAATTTTTTTGGGGGGAGGGGGGAGCTGAGAAGTTAGATCAATGAGGAATACGTTGTTGAGAATCCATTTTGCCTGCCCAGCTCATTGAGCCCATTAGTCAGTCAATGGCTGAGCATGACCCATCAAAGAATCAATACAAGGAAGAAGTAAAACTGTCACTGTTTGCAGATGACGTGGTGCTACACATAGAAAATCCTAAAGATCCACCAAAAAACTACTAGAGCTCATCAATGAATTCAGTAAAGTTGCAGAATACAAAATAAATATACAAAAACCTGTTGCATTTCTATATACTTACAACAAACTGTTGGAAAGAAAAATTAAGAAAACAATCCCATTTATAATCACATCAAAAAGAATAAAATACCTAGGGCTAAACCTACCTAAGGAGGTAAAAGACCTGTACTCAGGAAACTGTAAGACACTGATGAAAGAAATTGAAGATGACACAAACAGATGGAAAGATATACCATGTTCATGGACTGTAAGAATTAATATTGTTAAAATGACTACACTACCCAAGGCAAACTACATATTCAATGCAATCCCTATCAAAATACCAATGGCATTTTTCACAGAACTAGAACACTTAATTTTAAAATTTGTATGGAAACACAAAAGACCTTGAATAATTTAAAAAATCCTGAGAAAGAAAAACAGAAGTGGAGGAGTCATGCTCCCTTACTTCAGACTATACTACAAAACTACATTCATCAAAACAGTATGGTACTGGCACAAAAACAAACACATAGATTAATGGAACAGAATAGAGAGCTCAGAAATAAACCCACGGACTTACGGTCAATCAATCTATAAGAGAGGAGGCAAGAATATACATTGGAGAAAAGACAGTCTCTTTAATAAGTGGTGCCGGGAAAACTGGACAGCTACATGTAAAAGAATGAAATTAGAACATTGTCTAATACCATATACAAAAATAAACTCAAAATGCTCAAAAACTAAATGTAAGACTGGAAGCCATAAAACTCCTAGAAGAAAACATGGGTGGAAAATTCTTTGACATAAATTGTAGCAATATGATTCCCCAAAAGGCAAGACTCCCCAAAAGGCAAGAACCTACCCACATACCTGGGTAAAAGGGCAAAAGGAAAAAAGGAAAAACAGAGACAAAAGAACAGGGACAGGACCTGCACCTCTGGGAGGGAGCTGTGAAGGGGGAAAAGTTTCCAAACACTAGGAAGCCCCTTCACTGGCGGAGACAGGGGGTGGGCGGGGGAGAAGCTTTGGAGCCACGGAGGAGAGCACAGCAACAGGGGTGCAGAGGGCAAAGTGTAGAGATTCCCACACAGAGGTTCAGTGCTGACAAGCACTCACCAGCCTGAGAGGCTTGTCTGTTCACCTGCTGGGGCGGGTGGGGGCTGGGAGCTCAGGCTCAGGCTTCGGAGGTCAGATCCCAGGGAAAGGACTGGGGTTGGCTGCATGAACACAGCCTGATAGGGGCTAGTGCACCACAGCTAGCCAGGAGGGAGTCTGGGAAAAAGTCTGGAACTGCCTAACAGTCAAGAGACCATTGTTTCGGGGAATGCAAGGAGAGGCGATTCAGAGCACCGCCTAAAAGAGCTTCCTAGATGGGCACGAGCCACGGCTATCAGCATGGACACCAGAGACGGGCATGAAACACAAATGCTGCTGCTGCAGCCACCAAGAGTCCTGTGTGCAAGCGCAAGTCACTATCCACACCCCTCCCCCCAGGAGCCTGTGCAGCCTGCCACTGCCAGGGTCCTGTGATCCAGGGACAACTTCCCTGGGAGAACACACGGCACACCTCAGGCTGTTGCAATGTCACACTGGCCTCTGCTGCCACAGGGTCACCTCACATTCCGTCCCCCTCCCTCCTCCAAGCCGGAGTGAACCAGAGCCCCTAATCAGCCGCTCCTTTAACCCTCTCCTATCTGGGTGAAAAACAGATGCCAGACAGTGACCTACATGCAGAGGCGGGGCCAAATCCAAACTGAACCCCAGGAGCTGTGGGAACAAAGAAGAGAAAGGGAAATTTCTCCGTGCAGTCTCAGAAGCAGTGGATTAAATCTCCACAGTCAACTTGATATACCCTGCACATGTGGAATAACTGAATAGACAATGAATCATCCCAAAATTGAGGCAGTAGACTTTGGGAGCAACTGTAGACTTGGGGTTTGCTGTATGCAACTGACTAGTTTCTGATTTTTATGTTTATCTTAGTTTAGTATTTAGCACTTGTTATCATTGGTGGATTTGTTTATTGGTTTGGTTGCTCTCTTTCCTTTTTCTTTATTAATTATTATGTTGTTTTTAAATATTTTTTAAATTTAAGTAACTTCATTTTATTTTATTTTTTTCTTTCTTTCTCCCTTTTCTTCTGAGCCGTGTGGCTGACAGGGTCTTCATGCTCCAGCCAGGTGTCAGGCTGGAGCCTCTGAGGTGGCAGAGCCAAGTTCAGGACATTGGACCAACAGAGACCTCCTGGCTCCACATAATATCAATCAGCAAGAGCTCTCCCAGAGATATCTGTTTCAATGCTAAGACCCACCTACACTCAACGACCAGCAACCTACAGTGCTGGACACCCCATGCCAAACAACTAGCAAGACAGGGACACAACCCCACCCATTAGCAGAGAGGCTGCCTAAAATAATAATAAGGTCACAGGCACCCCAAAACACACAACCAGATGCGGTCCTGCCCATCAGAAAGACAAGATCCAGCCTCATCCACCAGAACACAGACACCAGTCCCCTCCATCAACAGGCCTACACAACCCACTGAACCAACCTTACCCACTTTGGGTGGACAACAAAAACAACAAGAACTACAAACCTGTAGCCTGTGGAAAGGAGACCCAAACACAGTAACTTAAGCAAAATGAGACACAGAGAAATAGTCAGCAGATGAAGGAGCAAGGTAAAAACCCACCAGACCAAACAAATGAAGAGGAAATGAGTCTACTGGAAAAGGATTCCAAGTAATGATAGTAAAGATGAACCAAAATCTTGGAAATGGAATGGAGAAAATACAAGAAATGTTTAACAAGGACCTAGAAGAACTAAAGAGCAAACAAACAATGATGAACAATACAGAAAATGAAATTAAAAATTCTCTAGAAGGAATCAATAGCAGAATAACTGAGGCAGAAGAACGGATAAGTGACCTGAAAGAGAAAGTAGTGGAATTAACGACTGCAGAGCAGAATAAAGAAAACAGAATGAAAATAAATGAAGACAGTCTCAGAGATCTCTGGGACAATGTTAAATGTGCCAACATTCGAATTATAGGGGTACCAGAAGAAGAAGAAGAGAAAAAGAAAGGGACTGAGAAAATATTTCAAGAGATTATAGATGAAAACTTCCCTAATATGGGAAATGAAATTGTCAGTCAAGTACAGGAAGTGCAGAGAGTTCCATACAGGATATATCCAAGGAGAAACACTCCAAGACACATATTATCAAACTCTCAAAAATTAAATACAGAGAAAAAATATTAAAAGCAAGAAGGGAAAAGCAACAAATAACATACAAGGGAATCCCCATAAGGTTAACAGCTGACCTTTCAGCAGAAATTCTGCAAGCCAGAAAGGAGTGGCAGGACATATTTAAAGTGATGAAAGGGAAAAACCTACAACCAAGATTACTCTACCCAGCAAGGATCTCATTCAGATTTGACAGAGAAATTAAAACATTTACAGACAAGCAAGAGCTGAGAGAGTTCAGCACCACCAAATCAGCTTTACAACAAATGCTAAAGGAACTTCTCTAGGCAGGAAACACAAGAGAAGCAAAAGACCTACAATAACAAACTCAAAACATTTAAGAAAATGGTAATAGGAACATACATATCGATAATTACCTTGAATGTAAATGGATTAAATGCTCCCACCAAAAGACACAGACTGGCTGAATGGATACAAAAACAAGACCCATATATATGCTGTCTACAAGAGACCCACTTCAGACCTAGGGACACATACAGACTGAAAGTGAGGGGGATGGCAAAAGATATTCCATGCAAATGGAAATCAAAAGAAAGCTGGAGTAGCAATTCTCATATCAGACAAAATAGACTTCAAAATAAAGACTATTACAAGACACAAAGAAGGACACTATATAATGATCAAGGGATCGATTCAAGAAGAAGATATAACAATTGTAAATATTTATGCACCCAACATAGGAGCACCTCAATACATAAGGCAGATACTAACAGCCATAAAAGGGGAAATCGACAGTAACACAATCATAGTAGGGGACTTTAACACCCCACTTTTACCAATGGACAGATCATCCAAAATGAAAATAAATAAGGAAACACAAGCTTTAAATGATACATTAAACAAGATGGACTTAATTGATATTTATAGGATATTCCACCCCAAAACAGCAGAATACACATTTTTCTCCAGTGCTCATGGCACATTCTCCAGGATAGATCATATCATGGGTCACAAATCAAGCCTTGGTAATTTTAAGAAAATTGAAATCGTATCAAGTGTCTTTTCTGACCACAACGCTATGAGACTAGATATCAGTTACAGGAAAAGATCTGTAAAAAATACAAACACATGGAAGCTATAGAATACACTACATAATAAAGAAGTGTTCACTGAAGAAATCAAAGGGGAAATCAACAAATACCTAGAAACAAATGACAATGGAGACACGACGACCCAAAACCTATGGGATGCAGCAAAAGCAGTTCTAAGAGGGAAGTTTATAGCAATACAAGCCTACCTCAAGAAACAGGAAACATCTCGAATAAACAACCTAACC
The DNA here is from genome assembly GCF_009873245.2 of Balaenoptera musculus. NCBI lineage: Eukaryota > Metazoa > Chordata > Mammalia > Artiodactyla > Balaenopteridae > Balaenoptera > Balaenoptera musculus. The sequence goes on along the minus strand of NC_045803.1, from coordinate 22,444,058 downwards.
TTGCACCTAGAGCAATTAGAGAAAGAAGAACAAAAAAACCCCAAAGTTAACAGAAGGAAAGAAATCATAAAGATCAGATCAGAAATAAATGAAAAAGAAATGAAGGAAACAATAGTAAAGATCAATAAAACTAAAAGATGGTTCTTTGAGAAGATAAACAAAATTGATAAACCATTAGCCAGACTCATCAAGAAAAAAAGGGAGAAGACTCAAATCAATAGAATTAGAAATGAAAAAGGAGAAGTAACAACTGACACTGCAGAAATACAAACGATCATGAGAGATTACTACAAGCACCTCTATGCCAATAAAATGGACAACCTGGAAGAAATGGACAAATTCTAAGAAATGCACAACCTTCTGAGACTGAACCAGGAAGAAATAGAAAATATGAACAGAACAATCACAAGCACTGAAATTGAAACTGTGATTAAAAATCTTCCAAAAATCAAAAGCCCAGGACCAGATGGCTTCACAGGCAAATTCTATCAAACATTTAGAGAAGAGCTAACACATATCCTTCTCAAAGTCTTCCAAAATATTGCAGAAGGAGGAACACTCCCCAACTCCTTCTACGTGGCCACCATCACCCTGATACCAAAACCAGACAAAGACGTCACAAAGAAAGAAAACTACAGGCCAATATCACTGATGAACATAGATGCAAAAATCCTCAACAAAATACTAGCAAACAGAATCCAACAGCACATTAAATGGATCATACACCATGATCAAGTGGGGTTTACACCAGGAATGCAAGGATTCTTCAATAAACATGATACACCATATTAACAAATTGAAGGACAAAAATCATATGATCATCTCAATAGATGCAGAGAAAGCTTTCGACAAAATTCAACACCCATTTATGATAAAAGCCCTGCAGAAAGTAGGCATAGAGGGAACTTTCCTCAACATAATACAGGCCATATATGACAAACCCACAGCCAACATTGTCCTCAACGGTGAAAAACTGAAACCATTTCCACTAAGATCAGGAAGAAGACAAGGTTGCCCATTCTCACCATTATTATTCAACATAGTTTTGGAAGTTTCAGCCACAGCAATCAGAGAAGAAAAAGAAATAAAAGGAATCCAAATCGGAAAAGAAGAAGTAAAGGTGTCACTGTTTGCAGATGACATGATACTCTACATAGAGAATCCTAAAGATGCTACCAGAAAACTACTAGAGCTAATCAATGAATTTGGGAAAGTAGCAGGATGCAAAATTAATGCACAGAAATCTCTTGCATTCCTATACACTGATGCTGAAAAATCTGAAAGTGAAATTAAGAAAACACTCCCATTTACCATTGAAACAAAAAGAATAAAATATCTAGGATAAACCTACCTAAGGAGACAAAAGACCTGTATGCAGAAAATTATAAGACACTGATGAAAGAAATTAAAGATGATACAAATAGATGGAGAGATATACCATGTTCTTTGACTGGAAGAATCAACATTGTGAAAATGACCCTACTACCCAAAGCAATCTACAGATTCAATGCAATCCCAATCAAACTACCACTGGCATTTTTCACAGAGCTAGAATAAAAAATTTCAAATTTGTATGGAAACACAAAAGACCCCGAATAGCCAAAGCAATCTTGAGAATGAAAAATGAAGCTGGAGGAATCAGGCTCCCTGACTTCAGTCTATACTACAAAGCTACAGTAATCAAGACAGTATGATACTGGCACAAAAACAGAAACATAGATCAATGGAACAGGATAGAAAGCCCAGAGATAAACCCACGCACATATGGTCACCTTATCTTTGATAAAGGAGGCAAGCATATACAGTGGAGAAAAGACAGCCTCTTCAATAAGTGGTGCTGGGAAAACTGAACAGGTACATGTAAAAGTATGAAATTAGAACACTCCATAACACCATACACAAAAATAAACTCAAAATGGATTAAAGACCTAAGTGTAAGGCCAGACACTATCAAACTCTTAGAGGAAAACATAGGCAGAACACTCTTTGACATAAATCACAGCAAGATCCTTTTTGACCCAGCTCCTAGAGAAATGGAAATAAAAACAAAAATAAACAAATGGGACCTAATGAAACTTCAAAGCTTTTGCACTGCAAAGGAAACCATAAACAAGATCAAAAGATAACCCTCAGATTGGGGGAAAATAGTTGCAGATGAAGCAACTGAGAAAGGATTGATCTCCAAGATTTACAAGCAGCCCATGCAGCTCAATATCAAAAAAACAAACAACCCAATCCAAAAATGGGCAGAAGACCTAAATAGACATTTTCCAAAGAAGATATACAGATGGCCAACAAACACATGAAAGAATGCTCAACATCATTAATCATTAGAGAAATGCAAATCAAAACTACAGTGAGATATCATCTCACACCGGTCAGAATGGCCATCATCAAAAAATCTAGAAACAATAAATGCTGGAGAGGGTGTGGAGGAAAGGGAACACTCTTGCACTGTTGGTGGGAATGTAAATTGATACAGCCACTATGGAGAACAGTATGGAGGTTCCTTAAAAAACTAAAAATAGAACTACCTTATGACCCAGCAATCCCACTACTGGGGATATACCCTGAGAAAACCATAATTCAAAAAGAGTTATGTACCAAAATATTCCTTGCAGCTCTATTTACAATAGTCAGGACATGGAAGCAACCTAAGTGTCCATCATCGGATGAATGGATAAAGAAGATGTGGCACATATATACAATGGAATAGTACTCAGCCATAAAAAGAAATGAAATGGAGTTATTTGTAGTGAGGTGGATGAAGTTAAGAGCCTGTCATACAGAGTGAAGTAAGTCAGAAAGAGAAAAACAAATACAGTATGCTAACACATATATATGGAATCTAAGGGGAAAAAAAAAGTCATGAAGAACCTCGTGGCAAGACGGGAATAAAGACCCAGACCTACTATAGAATGGACTTGAGGATATGGGGAGGGGGAGGGGTAAGATGTGACAGGGTGAGACAGTGGCATGGACATATATACACTACCAAATGTAAAATAGATAGCTAGTGGGAAGCAGCCGCATAGCACTGGGAGATCAGCTCTGTGCTTTGTGACCACCTAGAGGGGTGGGATAGGGAGGGTGGGAGGGAGGGAGATGCAAGAGGGAAGAGATATGGGAACATATGTATATGTATAACTGATTCACTTTTTTATAAAGCAGAAATTAACACACCATTGTAAAACAATTATACTCCAATAAAGATGTTAAAAAAAAATTGATAGGTTGATATTGGCCATTGTGAAATTATTTACATAGCAAAATTGAGGCAAACTCTACAAGTAAGAGATCACACACACACACACACACACACACACACGCACACATGCCTAGTTACAGACAAATCACTGGCATCCTCAAAGATGCTGGAATGACCACTTTCAGGAACAAGTAAGGCACCAAATTGGGGGTTGTCCTTTCTGAGCTTAGAGGTGGTATTTTCAAGATGCAATACATATTTTAAACCAAAGCAATATATGGTGTCCAAAAAGGTAGGGTACACTTGTCTGGGAACCAGGAAAAGAAATAAGAGGCAACCCTTTTCTCTATTATACCTAATGGACCACTTGGGGAATTCGTGCTTCCTGTTCCCAAACCTGCAGGCTGTGCTAGACTAGAAATCTTAGAGGGAACACTTCTACCAGGGAACACAGTATGGGTTCTACTAAAATTAAACCTATAGCTGCTGCCTTGTCATGTGGGGGTCCTTACACCAGTACACCTATAAGCAAAGAAAGCATGAATGATAGAATTGCTGCCATATAAAGGAGGCCACGAGGAGTTTGTCTGGATCTCTGGGAGTTTACATGGGTTGCAACCCTTGATGATTTCTTGTTTGTTAATAATTGCAAATGAGTAACTTCAGAACCGTGATTTAACAAAGGTATGATACCCAGATGCTCAGATTCATTATCCATGAAAGTCTAGGTTACCAGGAAAACAGCCTATACCCATTGAAATGCTGGCAGAGGGTGAAGGGTATCTAGAAGTGGTGGTGGAGGAATGAAATGAGAGTAAGGCCCAACCTCAGGACCAACTGACCAACTGCAGCTTGTTCCATGAAGTTTCTTATTATGTTACTTGTTTATTTGTTTATTGACTGTGACTGGTAACAATTCTGAAGAGCAGTTGTTATAAGGGTAAACTCTATGTGGGTCACAAGTGGACCTGAGACCATAGCAGATGCTGTTGGTGTCCCACGCATATCCCTCCTTCTGGTTGGATCATTTCAATGAGGCAGGTGACTTCAAATTGCCAATATCTGTGTCTTTTTTCTGAAAGACTTTCTCCAAAGCCATGTCAAGTCACTCTGCCTGCTTGCAGCACAGCCTTAAAGTCCAAAAAATTAATATTCCCCAGGAGCTGCTCTCCATTGATGATACCCCACCCCTGACTCCAGGGGAATAATACTAAGGCATATGTTTTACATTGTTTGCCAGAGGTTCCCTACAGGATTAAGCTTTAGTTAACTGCAGCATTATTTGTCTCTCAATAATGACCTCCTCTTTTTTTGACCTTATATTCCCTGTCTCATTTTCCCACTTCTCCATCAATATTTCAGGTACCTCCCAGAAAAATGATTTGCATTTTAATCTCTGTATCAGGGTCTACTTCTGCAGGAAACCTAAACTAAGACAAGTGAATACAGTGGCTATGGGGACAGGTAGGCAGAGTCTAAAACTATATTGAAGGTTGAATCAATGAGACTTGTAGATGGGTTGAATGTGGCAACTGAAAGAGAGAAATCAGGAATGATGCTTAGATTTCTGACTTAAGCAACTGAGTAGAAAGTGGTGTCACTTATGCACATGGAGGTTAATTAGAGGTGTTGAAAATCAAGAGTTCCCTTTTGTTGACATTACATTTGAGATTTCTATTAAAATAAAGCAGTGATTTTAATTGAGACCAAGATGGAAAGCTAAAACTACAATTTTGCGAAAATAGAAATGGTTGCAAGATAACCAAAAAAGACCTACTGTATAGCACAGGGAACTATACTCAGTATTTTGTAATAACCTATAAGGGAAAAGAATCTGAAAAAGAATATATATATATATGTGTATATATATATGTGTGTATATGTGTGTATATATATATATAACCGAATCACTTTACTGTACACCTGAAACTAACACAACACTGTAAATCAATTATACTTCAATAAAAAAAATGTTTTTAAAGAAAATAAAAGAAATGATTTCAAGAAGATGGATGGATGCTCCTATGTGACTTTCTATGACCTTGAAATTTAAGAGCAATGCCAGAGCGATGTTTGTCACTTCCCTCTGCAGCAGCATCCAGCATTATTCCAAAGAGCTGCTGCTCCATTAGCCTAGGTCCCAGAATTAAGACACAAGGAACGTTCCCCACAAGTGAGAAACATCTTTATTGCTAATAGCCTCTAAGAATTTAGAATGATGTTATCACAGCAGAAACTGGTTATCCTGACTGGTACAGAAATCCTTCCTTAATTAAAACAACAGGAAAGAAGGTTGTGAGAGACATAATTTAAGGTAGTTTTGGGCTCTGGTGTTGAGAAAATAAGTTCACATGTAGTTGTATTTCAGAATGAAAAACAGTATAGACACAATTTCCTTTCCCCAAAACCAACTGCTGGAAAAAAAAGCAGTCTAGTCTCCAGCTAGCTTAACAGGAGCATGACCTTTACCTGGATTGACATCCGGGGTGTATGCAGTCAAATGTGAAATATCCATTATTGTGTCAACTCTCAATCAGTTGTGTAACAGAGAGTGCAGGTCACACAAACCACTGAACCACTGTGCTGTGATTTCCTTAAACACTGGCTGTTTTGCTGCTAGTTTACTTTCTGTTTTGGCTTTGTTTCTGCTCACATTAAAAAGTCTTCATTCCTGCTGACAGGCAGGTGGAAACAATTAGGAATTAAGGTCTCAATGCAGATTCTCCAGGCACATCCACTCACAACTAATTGAGAACTGGATGCATTTCCTCAGGTTCTTGAATAGATGACTGCCTGGTGGGGTACCCACAGTCACCCTTCCCTTCAGAGTAGACTTCTGCAGCTGCTCACTGAAGTTTAAAATTTATTTACACAGACACAACCTTTTATTCCCAGTTTAGAGAAAAGGTTTCAACTGCAAATGTCCATTGGAGGAGGAGGAGGAGTGTGTGTGAAGAAGGGAGGTACATAAATCAAGTCTAAACAGGAAAACAACTCCCTTTCTGCTTTTACAACAGGAGAAATTTAATGCAGTCAAGTGGTTACATAAATGACATAAACCCAGAGATTAGCAAGAGTAGAAAGTCAGTACTTCCCCTAGGCTGATGGTACTAATGGAAGAGGCAGAGTTCGTGAAGCCCAGGGACCAAGATCACATCTGTGAAACTCAATCCATATGAGCCACATTACCAGAGCTGGAGCCACAGAGGAAATTAACTGCTGCCAGATAACTACTCAGGGCAGAGAGGAAGAAGAAACACCCCACTTCTCCCATCCTCCAATCTGCACCATTGGCTGAACCCATCTTAGAAGCTAAGATGGAAGTCTGGAGAAAGCAGCCTGTAGGAGTCAGAACCCTTGCAATACAGAACAGAGAAGAGAAAGGGCAAAATATCAATCAATGGGGAAACATACACAGGACTGATGCAGAAAGGTATGGCACATAGGACTTGGGGCTTTCTGCCTAACCAAACAAAATTCCTTCCATAGCTATGCCTGTGTCATCCCCTCATTCTTTGGGATCCCTTAATCATAGTCCCTCCTGACTTCTCTTTCCCAACCCTGACCAAGCCATGGGATCTGAAGAGATGTAATAGATCCCATTACATAATCCTCATTCCCTGCCCATCATTACTGGGCAAAGGAAAGACATCTGACCAAGCTGGGCCAATCAGGGTCTTCCCCAAGATTTTTCATACCTAAGCTGGTGGGGAATTGTCCTTTCTGCTCTTGTTGTAGAGCTGTAAACATCTGAGTCTATATGTACCTCTTGTTCTCTGATGTGTGAAGAAAGTGATTTTAGCAGGATGGAATATAGCCAAAGTCAACATGGAGAGGGAACCAGAAGAAAGAGAAAGAGAGAGAGAGAGAGAGAGTCACTAGATAGGTTCCGAGTTCATGGTTCTAGGAATTACTAAGGAGAATTCCACCTCTGCTTTTCCACAGTATGGTTGCTTGAGCCAACAGATTTCCTTTCTGGCTTATAGTATTATGTTAAGTTTCTGTCTCTTATAACTACAACACAGATATGTTCTGAGCAAGCAGGGGAAAGAACAAAGGGTCTGACATCATACTAAAACTTTTGTTAAGAAACAATAGAGGCTGAGAGAGGAGAGAAGTTCAGGTGTCCCAGTTAAATATGGGTACCAGCAAGCAAGTGGCTGGGATACTGATGTGCAGAATCATGATTTTACCAAAAGTGTCCAGCTTCCTTACAGATATGGATGGCCAGTGAGATATAAGCTGAAGTCATGAAGTGGAGCTTTTGGGAAGTTCTTTAAAGGAGAGCAGGGGCTGATTGAGGTGACAGGTTCTTTTGCCCCATACCCACCTACCACCCAGACACACTCACACTCTCTTCCTTCTGCCTGCCACACAGACAGGTGACTGCCATCTTGAAGTCATGAACTTGAGGACCCATCCCTAGAGACCAGCAGAGCTGTGAGGTGGAAGGAGACTAAGTCCTTAACGACAGTGTGGAGCCACCTTACAGTCCTGGGCTACTTACTCCTCTCATTACCTGAAAGAAAATTACTGTGTTCTTTTTCCTTTGGTGTTTTTGTTCTTTTGTGTTATTTAAGCTACTATTTTATCTAGTCTTAACTATTCAGAGCTGATTAGAATTCCTAATTGATGAACAAATAATTCATCTGCCTTCTTACTAGATGTGTTTTTCCCAAATGAAAACCTTGATCTTCAACTTCTCTGTAAGACCCTTCAGGGCAAACCCAGCAAATGTGAAAATCCTGAAGTGGCCAGGAGCTGGCAAGGGACACTTGGCCAGAGAAGCTGGGGGCCCTGAAGGGCCTGAAGGTAGACTCAAGCATGGGAAAGTGATACACATGGATGGTCCTCCATTTCTCTAAAGACTGGAAGCACCAAGAGGCACCCACCACACTCTCACTTGTTCACCTAAAACCCCAAGGCTTGCCACTTCTCACACAAGGAGCTCTTTTCTTCTCTAGTCCCAATCCAGCCAAGGGACTTGCAGATGTGGAGGGTTTCTTTGAATCATCCATCCTACGATCAGCTCTTTCTTCCTGTGATGGTTAATTCCATGTATCAACTTGACTGGTCATGGCATGCCTAGATATGTGTTTAAACATTATTCTGGGTATGTCTGTGAGGGTGTTTCTGGATAAGTCTAACATTTGAATCAGTAAACTGAGTAAAGAAGATTGCTCTCCCCAATGTGGGTGGGCCTAATCCAATCTGTTGAAGGCCCATGTAGAATAAAAGACTGAGTAAGAAAGAATTCTTATTTTCTACATGACTGTCTTCAAGCTGGGACATAAATCCTGCCTTCGGGCTTGGACCCCAACTGGAATTTATACCATCATCTTTCCTGGTTCTTAGGCCTTCAGACTCAGGCTGGAAATATCCCATTGGCTCTCCGGGGTGTCCAACTGGCCTTGGACTTCTCAACCTCCATGACTGCATGAGCAAATTTCTTCTAGTAATTGGTATATATTGATTCTGTCCCTGTGGAGAACCCAAATGAATATACTCCCCAAGACAAAGGCCAAGGTCAGAAAGAAAATGGTGGCTGTACGCCCAAGGTCAGCAGCAGAATGGAGGGTGCTACTTTTCACCAAGACCCCAGGCTTTTAGGAATCCAGTCTTCAAATCTCAACGTGGACTCTGGGTCTCAGAACTATAGGTGCATATCTTTCTAGTCTCATAAAGGTTCAGACCTTTTGTTTGGGGAATTATTAAGATGAAAATCCTTAGAAAACCACAGTCAGTTAAGATTCATTTCTAGTGTAATATACCTTGATGGCCCCACTAGGCACAAAATAGAGGGAAAGGATGCTGCAGGAAGACGTGGGGAACCAAAGACTGTTGTTTAAAGACCAAGATCTGCTGGGAGCAGTTTTAATGTTTCTGCCTATAATAAAGGAATAAAGTTCTGGAAAGTTGCTTCTCTGTGCAAAAAGATGAATGGTGGTGAGCTTGGGAGGTGACAGAGGGGAGTGCAAAATAGTTTATTGGTGTCACATAAAAATAACAGAGACACCTGGTGGCCCTTATCTTGATTTTGCAAATCAGGCAGCATGAATGAAGATTTCTTCCTGGGCCTTTATCATGTCTTTTTTTCTTTTCATTTTTGGAGGGAGTTGGGGAGAACATTGGACAGGTCTGAAGAACCTTAATTCTCTGTGATCAACAGAATGGAGAGGACAGGATTCTCCCACCAAAACAACACTCACTCCTGGGGTCCTTCAGGAGTCACACTCCTAGTGCTTTCAATATGGGGTTTTCTACTTGCCCACCTCAAGAGGCTGGACATACAGAAGGCCAACATTTTGGCCAGGGGTGGCCAAGGCCAACATGAAGCAGACCATTTTGGCTAAGGCCAACATGAAGCAGACAGACCTTTCCTCCACTGGCATTTTCCTTGGACATTCATGGTGTTAAACAGCATAGCACAAACGTGTTTCTCCCTAAGATCACACACCTGTATCCCTGCCAGCAGGACGTGGGCAGCCAAGACTTCTGGCAGCACCTTGCCTGACCACCCTTTCTGAGAGCTTCCTGGAAGGGGCTAAAGAGAAAGAAAGCCTTGGGGGCAAGGCCTACTGTCCAGCAGCAGTCCCTATCCCTGTCCTTCAGCTCAGACGTGTCTGTAATGACACTGGGCAGGTGTGAGCATGTGTTTGACTTCGTGGTACTAAGACTGACTGTAAACCCAAAGGAACTCCACCGCAGATTGGTTTCCCCATGGAAAGAGACTCTGAGGTGGAGAAGAGCAGGCAGGGTGTTTATTAGGAGGAACTATTGGGAATAACATCTATTGGAAGGGGGAAGAAAGAGTAGAATTAGGCAGAGGGAAACACGGCCAGGATGCAGGACCAACAGAGGCCTCAGCCAACCCTGAAGGGAGCTCTATACCTGCAGGCCTGCAGAGATGTTCCTGGTTGGGTTGTGAGCTGATCAGTCATTGAATGTGGGCTACTTTGGGAAAGGTACATGACCTTGGAGAAGGCTGTTTTCTTCAGTCAACATAATTCCCCTAGAAGGACAGCTGAGGACCACCCAATTGCCTCCCAATCCTCTGTTGCTGGAAGGGATGCTGGGTTGCCCATCTTCCCTAGACCCTAGCTCCCAGAATTCCACAATATTCTCTAGGGCTCCAGCAATATGTCTAGGATTGCTCTGTACCAATGACACACCCTAAACTTAAGCTAAAACATGTAAAATAAACTATACTTTGCAGTAGAGTGGAATTGTGAGGAAAGACGGTGAGAAGAGCTCACTAGCTGGGAAAGCCATGATGAATGTTCTAAGGTCATCATTGGCTTGCCCAGGTACCATTAGCATTTTTTTTTAAAATGTACTTTACTTTTAATACACCTGAGTGAGACAGATAAATCTTATAGTGAGTGAGACTTGCCCATCCTCCAGATATTTCACCTTCTTTCTGGGCAATGCTTGGCGGACAGACCTTGTATTGGACATACGTCAGGACATCAACCTTGAGCACAGCCCATTTTCACAAAATCTGCCCCCACCCAGTGGTCCTGCTAGGAACGTGACCTCCTGGCAATGAGCAGCTGGGATGGGCCATGATCCCGGCCTCACAGGCATGGGAGCTGGTCGGTCTAATCCTCCACTACAGTCTGCATGGGCCAGTGAGGGCCGAGTTGGCTGGCAGCAGGATATGCTGCAGAACCCTATGACAGAGAAAGGACCCCGTGCTGGCCTCCACTTTGGGACAGAAGCAGGTGGTAAGTAAGCAGAGAAATCTACTCAGCAGAGGGAGGAGAATGAAGCTCAAGTTTAAAGAAGAGAGCCCAGGTGGCCTGTGAGAGAGTAGGAGATGCACAGCTGCTGACCAGGCAGCCTCCCGGACACAGGTGCTGTGGACCTGAGCACTCCAGGAGACTCGCCCTTCCCTGAGGCAGCAGGATGTGCATCAGCCTCTTCTAACCAGCAGAGCCCTGTTCCTCAGGGCCACAGACCCCAGAGGAGGTACAGCACGGCCTCAGGAAACCACCTCTGCATTGCCCACCTGCCAGTAACCCCTGTCTCATGCTCAGAACCAGGAAAGCTCTTCTTGCAGTGCTAGGAAGTTCACCACTATTCTTTTTCACACTCAGCACCACAGCTACTGAATTACACCTCTTATTCACAGGCGTGGGAGCAAGTGCAGGGAGGAGAGGAGAGGGAAGGCCACCTGTCCTGCTTCCCTCACCAGCATTCCTCTCCTGGTTTGTTGTGCTCAGGCCCCAGCCTAGCTAGAGAGCAGCCTTCCTCCTCCCTGACACCACTCCTTACAGGAGAGCCAAGGCCTGTGGGCTTGGCTGCTTTACTATCACTGCCCAGCCACTGGGCACTGAGCCCCAGTGGCCTTTTGCCATGGGTATCTCTCTGCTGAGGGTGAGGAGTCAAATTGATGAGAAGTTTTCATTGTGAAGACCAGAGGAAAGGAGACTAGGATCCCACAAGTGAGGAGTGCTGTAAAACAAGGTCCCCAGGTGGGCCTTAGCAGAGAGGCAGGCCAGATTGAGTGTCTCTGTACAGACCAGAATAAACCCCCAGGGTTTCAGCAATGCAAATGATGTCTGAATGGAAGCTGCTGAAAACCCACTAGGAGGCCCTGCCTTGTAGTTACTGTCATGATAGAAAAGTAAATTCTTGTTGTTTAAGCGACTGCTATCTCAAGAAACCTTCTTGCAATGAAATACTTCCTAACAGAGCAGAGAGGTTGGACTGCTGCAGAGGATGGCAATGACAGTGGTATCAGAAGCCTCTGAGGGATCTGTGGAAGGAGAACGTTGATGCAGGGCTGGTGCCTAAAGACATGTTCTAGTTTACTAGGGCTGCCATGACAAACCACCACAAACTGAGCGGCTTATAACAATACAAATTTATTCTCTCACAGTTCTGGAAGCCAGAAATCCAAAATCCAGGGATGTCAGCAGGGCCATGCTCCCTCCAAAGGCTCTAAGGAAGAATCTTTCCTGCCTCTTCCAGCTTCTGGTGGCCGCAGATATTCCTTGGCTTGTGGCAGCATCACTCCAACCCCTGTCTCCATCTTTACATCTTCTTCTCTGTGTATGTCTCTCTGTGGGTCTGTCCTCTTCTTATGAGGAGACCAAGTCACTGGACTTAGGGCTCATGCTAATCCAGTAGGACATTATCTTAATTGCAACTGCAAAAACCCTATTGCCAAGTAAGGTCACATTCTGAGGATTGGGTGGACATTAGTTTGGGGGACACTATTCAACTTTACCAACATGGGAGACTGTTTCCAGGTCACTGTGAGGCATGCTGCAGGTACTTTTCAAACTGCTCAGATAGGAAGGTTTTCAGAGGACTAAGGTCCTTCACAGGGCCAGTGAATTCTGAGTTATTATTGTCTTACAACCCCACTCTAACCAGTGAGCCGTGAGGCTTGGAGAAACTCAAGCTCCTGCTACATTTAGTCACAAGGCAGGCATGTTTTCAGGACTAATGAAGACCTGGAAGCACAGAGTCATAATTCCTGCTCAGTTACACAGAGGCCAGCCAAACAGCAAAGGAACAGGGCCTCCAGGCGTTAGCAGAGTTAATGGCACAAGGAAATCTAAAGGGTTGCTACTGAATATCATTCTCAAACAAGCCAGCATGACTTCACATGTACCAAGAACTGCATGGAACAGCACTAGGTTCACCTCCTCTCCTCCCGAGCCCTGGCAGAGCCAGAACAGGGCTTTACAGGAAACAGAGATGCCTTGAGTCCATTGACAGAAAAGAAGTGTCTTAACAGGGAGTTTGTGTCTCAGCAGAAAAAAAGCCATTGTGCCTTAATATTGTGAATGAAAAGCCTTAAGCCTTCACCTACACAGTCCAGCAGTGGTTGGGGGGAATTCTAAAGACCCAGAACTTCCTGGACTGTTGTGGACATAGTCAGCAGACATTGGAGAATGAGAGTAGACTAAGGGATTTCAGAAGATATCTAACCCAACATAAGCATGCTCATTTTACAAAAGAAAAACCCACAGCCGGGAGAGAGGAGGTAACAGGCCAAAGTCATCAAGTTGGTCATGGGCAGAACCAAGGGTGGGACCCATGTCCTCCGTGGAGCCTGATCCACTCAGGCTGCTGGTTCTTCTTTGAAAGAGCATGTGACCTACCAAGCTCTGTGAAGTACCTAGACTGGGTAACAGACTTCAGAATTCACTGTCTGTCTTGCAGAAATTTCCCCCCAGATACACTCATGAGCTTTCTGGAGGTACCAGCCAAGTATCACTCTTGTCATTGATAGGTGAGAAACTGAGAACCAGAAAGTGCAGGGACTTTTCCAAGGACTCACTGTCACTGTCACTGTCACTGACAAAATGCAAACTCAGCCAAAGCCGAGAAAATAGTAACAGAAAGTCCTCATCAGTGATATACCTGAGTAAATGACCCAGCTCCACAGAGAGGCATGAGTCTCAGCTCTGTCCAGACCCCTGGGAAAGGATGGGTCTTGAGGGGCAGTACCTCTGAGCAGGAGAGTTTCATCCAGCTTTCTCATCTCAGATGGGTAATTCTGACCTCAAGAGAATCTGAAATTCAAGACAAAGCTTCCCAAAGTAATGAACTGTTTTCATTTTCTTTACTATGTATTCTTGATGTGATCCACTGCCCAGAGTGTTAGAAATAGAAACTCAAAGACAGAGGTGTGAATCCTTACTCTCCTACCTGTGAGCAAGCGTGTGCACCTGGACCCCTGGCTGGATTCCTGTCCTGCGGCCACCACTGCTGGCTCCCACCTCAGAAGCCTAAATATCCCCAAGGGAGGGTGGAGATAGCTAGGGCCAGAGGGCTGTGCTAGATGCCTTATATAGGTTTTCTCATTTACTACTGCCCTCTTAAGGATATGTTAAGAATAAATTCTCCCTGTCTTAAAGTGAGGGAACTAGGAAATCATACTCTTTCATCATTAATTCAACATGTGTTAATTAAGGAGCCGGGCACTAAGCTGCGAAGTGGGTATAAAAGAGTAAGCAAAGAGCCAACTGGCCCTTGCCTTCACAGAGATTTCGATTAGGAGAGAAATGATATAATCACAGTAGCAAATGGAAAATTGTGATTGTGGTACGGGCATGAAAGAGAGGCACATCAACCCCTTTCACTGTTGGAGCTCCACATGATCCTGCAGCAAGGGATGTGACCCAGGCAAGGACGTTGAAGTGACCCTCACCTTGAGACCAGAATGATGAGTAAGAGATGACTTGGAACAGAAGGGAGCAAGGGACACTCCATGCAGGGGAATAGCACGTGAGAAAGCCTGGGAGCCTGAGGAAGAATGGTGAACACAAAGACCAGTTTACCTGGAGGACAGGGCGGAGGGAGGTAGTCTTCTTGGTCAACGTAAGGAGTTCTGTCCATATATGGCTTCTATGTAGGAAGCCATGGGAAGCTTATTCAGTAGGTGACACAGCCTCATGCTTCGAAACAATCGTCCAGACTATAAAATGAAGGAAACATTGGAGGTGGGACAGCATGGATGCAAGGGACCTGTGAAGAGGCCATGTCAATAGCCCATGTGACAGGGGATTTGCACCAGAGTGTAACATAGGTAGCAAGTAGCAAAGCCTGGACTCCATCCCAAGCCTGAGCTGGATGCACTGCACTAAGCCTCGTGGGTATCATGTCTTAACCATTCCAGGAACTGCCAAGTCCATTCCCTGAGGCTTGTTGAGAAAGACTCTCCAGTGCTGTGTTGAGGAAGGTCTGTCCAGAGAATGGCAAGTTTGTGCCTTACCAGAGTGGAGCTCTGAAAGAAAGGACTCTATACCCAGAGTTTGACATTTCCCACCCTACAGCCTCCAGACCAGGACTTGTGGGGTTAGCTCTCCCCGACTGTCCTGGGAAGATTATGCCAAAGTGGGCCTCAGTGAGCCTCAGCTCCCTCAGTCCCTGAGGAGAAGACACAGTTTTGACATACTACATTTTCTGGGCAGACAAAGAGTTTTAGGCAAATTTGGAACTCAACACCTACCCAGGATTTTGGCATCAAATGGGTTCAGAGATGTAGATGATGGAGCTGTTGTAAAAACTCTATGCTGTAAAATACTGCACGAATTTAAAAATGTTAATTGGTTAGAGTGTCATAATTTTTACGCACATATAAATAAGGTTAATGAATTTTATTCCACAGATAATTTAAATTATTAAATGATCAAATTACTTCTCAGGTAATACTTTGGGGCCCAAATCAAATAAAATTTCAAGTCATTATAACTTTAGAAAAAGAAACTAATTTGAATATGTGATTTAGATCCATTAAAAGTCTTCTCAACTTTAAGTCGTGATAATAGAAATCAGAAAAGCTCGAGAGTGGTTAAGATTAATTAAGAGTGAATGTATTTGGGAAAAGAAAATTATAGTGCTGTAATTTTAGAATGCAAATGAGGTCAAAATGTTTAAACTAATGTGTATCTGTATAAACACTGCCTCAATAAAGGAAAAATATTTCATCACAAGGATTTATAAATACTGTATTCTGTACATCTTGTTACATGAGTAGCAACAAATTGGTAAACTGCAACTTGTCAGCTCCTCAGAATACCCTGACTGCTGATAGTTCAGCTGGTACCAATTTAGAATTCTTATTCCTCAAATTTCGCTGCAGCCTGATATCTTTGCCCTATGAGGTAAACAGTGTATGTAACCCTCTCAAGCCCCTTAAATACCTTTTTTTACTGGCTTCGTACACCCATCTCCTATTTTGTGGACTTTGCTACTAAAGTTTCCCACCTGCATTAGTCTGCAGGCACCTTGCCTGGGGGTTCTCAAGCTACCTCAGCCACCCGGCCAGCCTAGGGGGCCTGGGAGTTTATACTCCCCACCCCATCCCCACCCCCAGTGATCTTAGCCAATGACTGGTGTGAATGTTCTTTGCCTTGAGGTGGGACAAACTCTGAGGTATAATTTATGCTCCAGAGCCTCCCACAGGATGGAGCTAGGACTAGTATTCACATGAGATTGCAGCTGTGCTTGGCTTCTGCACTAGATCCAGTTCTCTTGAAGTAGAGCCTGGAAGAAAGAGTCTTATGCAAATCTTTTATAGAGGAAGTGATCTCAGGTGAAATTTATAGGGAAGTGGGGCATTAAAGAAAAAGTTATTCTAACACATGTTAAAACAGTAAGGAAGACTACTCAGGACTATAGTGACAGTTGTTAAGAGTAGGGCAAAAGGGGAGAGAGGTTGGTTTCGACTCTGAATATAGCAAGCAGAGTGAGGGGGTCCATGGGTGGAAAATTGCAAAGAGTAGATATCAAGGGTAGGTGGTGATTCTTGCTAAGCTGACTTGGATCCTTGCTGAAGTCAGGATAGGGTATCAGATATCAAGTGTGGAGGGATTCTTGCCAAACTGACTCAGCAGGATTCTTGGTACAAGTAGACTAGTCAGGCCAAAGACAAGGCCCAAGGATGAGGCCTAGTTGAGACGAGGGCTCAGAGGAGCCTCACTGAGGTTTGGTCAAGGAGAGAGCCTTTGTCAGAGGGAAGCAGGGTGGAGCAGGGGAAGAAGCAGGCAAAGATGTGGTTCAGTTAAAGTTTGGCCTCTGCCCGATCATAAAGGGTCCTACCATGAGGCAAGGGAAATGGACTCCTTTTTTAATATCCTCATATCAATTAGTCTTTGGTACGGACCAGTCTCCAGGGGTTGTAAAATATGCCAACCCCAGGCAATTCTCCAGAGACCTAGGGGTCATTAGAATCCACACTCAGGGCAGCTGAGAGATCTGTAGCCCAGCTCATTAAAGGGAAGCTGAGCAGAGCACCAGCACCTTCTACTGCAGTGTTTCACCTTTCCCTACTCTGCCTCCTCTCCATCCTTCTCTTTCCCTATTCTGTCCACTGGGCCTGCATAAGAATCTTCATCACAGGCACTGCTTCCAATAACCCCAGGCTGGGGACACCCTACAGCCCTAGGCTCAAGCGTTCCTCTTGCTCTGGTGACCACAGGTTGGCCTGAGTCCTGAAAGCCTCTCTGTTCCAAGCTATGGAAAAGTGCCTGCAGCAGTGGGTTCCTGCCATTCCCCTCAGCACAGAATCCATGTTCCCTTTTTAAATAACAGTACCTTGATTCTCCTCTGTGGAATCAAACTGCCCCTTGTCAATCTATAACATTTGGACATAGGGTACGTGCGTGCATGCACACACACACACACACACACACTCACATAACTAGGCCTGGACCATCAGAGTCAAGGGAAGGGCATGTGATCCCAGCTGAGCCAGTAACCCTCAGCCCTGAGAGTTTTGCTGGAGGCGCCTGAGGATCATCTGCCCACAAATAGGAAGATTCTGCCCAAGACCGAGGCAATCACAGAAGCAAATGAAATCAGGTCAGAGAGTGTGAAAGACATCTGACAACAGCATTCGAACTCCAGGTCAGTCTCTGGACTCTTCAGTTGTGTGAACCAATTCAGTCCCCTCAGCGGGTGGGAACTGCTCCAGCCACCTCACCTGGAGATGAGTTTCAGTCACAACAAAGCAACCGTCCCCTGACTCATATCACAGATGAGGGTCTGATGAAAAGCAGCTTTCAGGAAATTGTCTATTTTGAGATGTGTGATATGGTGTAAGGGGTAAGTACCTGCTAACTGGAGTCCTTTCTGTACCTTTGTTTCTTTATTTGGACTATGTGGTGGTGGAGCTCTCAGTCCTGGCCTCTGTGGACGATTCCTTTAAGAGTGCTCCCTGGGTGCTAGGCTCTCCCATCCAACCCTCAGTCTCTTAAGACTCTGAGCTCTGGTGCCTTGTGAAAGGCTTTCTTCACAAGGGCCAGATCATCCCCCTGCTCCTAGCCCCACCTCCAGGGACCAGTGTAGGAAGAGCAATGGAACCCAACCTCAGTTTACATATCCGAGAGCTGGGCATGTTCAGGGATCCTCTGGCTACCGGAGCAACCCTCCTGGTTTTTGTGAGAACATGACTCTTGTTCATCATTTCACTCTCCATTCAGACATCTCATGTCCCAGCCTGGGTACTGGGTGTGTGATGGGGCTGGAGGGACCCTTTACACGAAGATGCATGGGGAAGTGGTTCTGACTGTAAAGCTGGCCAGATGAAAGCCTGGAGCTGCTGAGAACTGCTGTATCAAGAAAGCCTACTCGAGAGTGACACCAACCCAAAGGAAGCAAAGCTAAGAAGCAGTAATGATATGCGAGATAGAGTTTACCTCATCAGTCAAGCATCTCAATTCAGTCATATCTGAAACCTGGAACCTCTATGTTGCTGAGCCAATTCATTCCCTTTTTAGCTTCAGCCAGTTTAAGCGGACCTTGTCACTTTAAACAGTGATTATGGGGGCTTCCCTGGTGGTGCAGTGGTTGAGAATCTGCCTGCCAATGCAGGGGACACAAGTTCGGGCCCTGGTCTGGGAAGATCCCACATGCCACGGAGCAACTAAGCCCATTCGCCACAACTACTGAGCCTGCACTCTAGAGCCCATGAGCCACAGTTACTGAGCCCGAGCGCCTAGAGTCCGTGCTCCTCAACAAGAGAAGCCACCGTAATGAGAAGCCCGCGCATCGCGACAAAGAGTAGCCCCCGCTTGCTGCAACTAAAGAAAGCCCGTGCGCAGCAACAAAGACCCAAAGCAGCCAAAAATAAATAAATAAATAAACAGCGACTATGGGTAGATGAGATAATAACTAGTGGCAAAGAGCTTTGTGTGGGCCCAAATGGAGACCTAGGCCCCAACTCACTAAACTCAGGGCTTGCTCTTTTTTGCCTTTAGCTCATAACTGATACCTGTAATGTGAAAGATTCCTGAATGTATATCACTTCTTCCTAAACCTTTATCTACCCACGCCGTGCTGCCCAAATCTTACCATTTAGGTAAAGGCACCCCTGCTTGAGGAGTGCATCCTGAGAGGAAACATTCTAAGCTCAGCTCCGAAGTCTGTCACATGAGTGCAGGTTTTGCAATAGAGGTAAGAGGTGACCTATTTAGCTCTGACTGAGCTAAGCTGGGAGACCAAATAATCCAATATGTCATTGGATTAAAACACATGTATTTCTCACCCCTGCAAAGTTCACTGTGAATCCAGGAGACTCTCTGGGGCAGTTGGCCTCTGTGAGGTGACTCAGTGATCCAGGCGGCCCTGATCTTGTAAATCTGCCATCTCAACACGAGACTTCCTAGCACCACAGTAGGGGAAACACTCACACAGCTCTCTTGTGTCCCTCCTCCAAACTCCCGCCCAGACGTGGCCTAGGCCAATTAGCCAAAAGTCATCCCAAGGCCCTGTTCAACTGCAAGGGGGCCTAGAAAGTGTGACTTTAATGTGCCTAGAAAGAGAAGAGACCACTTGTGTGTGAGCACTGGTAATGTCCAGCAACCATGGTGGGCACAGGAATAAAGTGTGACTGCTCTAGGGCAAGGCCGACCACTGAAAGGGTCAGTGAGGATACATGGCTCAAAAGGGAGGAGACGCATGTAACTGACTCTTGCTCAGAGCCCCTCACTGCAGGCGGAGAGCTGAGTGGTCCCAGCCTAGATTGCGGGAGAGAAGGCAGAACTCCTCCCTGCCTTGGTTTTGTTTGCTCCCTGGATTTTAAAATTGTTTCCACTGGCTGCTATATTCATTTGAGATTGCTGCTGCATGTGTCAGAAACCCAACCAACACAGCTTAACCCCATGGGGTTTACTTTTCTAGTGTGACAGAAAATGCAGGGGAGGCCATTCAGGACTGGAATTGTGACTCCAAGCTGTAGCCCAAACCCTGGGATCCTTGTCTTTCTGTCCCACCATCCTCTGCTTGTGCTTTCATTCTCAAGACCACCTCATTATCACAGGCATTCCTTGGCTGCTCCATCTCAGTCAAGAAGACAGAAGGAAAGAGAAACATCTAGAAGGAAGAGATGGCAAGTACGTCAAGAAAGCAAAGCTTTCTCACAAATCCCCAGCAGACCTCTGCTTACGTCTTATCGGCCAAGACCGTGTCACGTCACCACTCTCACCACAATAAAGTCTGGGAAATACACTTTTTAGCTGAGCATATCTCTGCCTTGAAGAAATTGTGATTCTATTATCAAGTAAGAAGGGGAGAATGGGTATTAGGTAGGCAAATTAATAGTTAAATATTAGGCAACTTCCCACAAAAACTCAGATTTCTATTGGGTTCTTTTGAAAATTGAGAAGATCTGATAATACAGGGTCTGTATTTCTCAATGTCAAAGTCTGCTGGAGGCGAGTTTTGGTTTCTCCCCTTAGAAAGTGTACCCCTCAGTATTTTGTTTGGCTGTTTGTGTGTATGTATATCACACCCAGTCTGCCTCACCCAGGCCTGGGCACATGACCAGTGTCACAGGGCCCCACACTTGGTTTAATGCTCTGCTCTCACTGCCTAAATTTTTAAACAAAGAGCCCTGCATTTACATTTTGCACTGGGCTCCACAAATTATGTAGCCAGCCCTGGCCTCCTTTTTGTGTGCATTTGTGTCTATGGCTCCTGGTGAACTGGAAAATATATGGGATCAGGAGCCAGAGGGACCTGGATTCAAAATCAGTTCAGAGTTGTTGGGCAAGTTATTTAGCAACATCTAATCTCAGTTTTCACATTTGTTAAAAGAAATAAAATCACTTTCCTGGTGGGATTGTGGTGAGGATTTGATGTGATCCAGGATATAAAGGGCATGGCCCACCACTGGGTACCCCATGTTCCCACCACAGTCATAGTCATTTTAATATGATTTCCATTTCTATTGAGAAACCCACTCCTACCACACCTGCCCAAAGACAGAGCCTGATACGCAAAGCCAGGAGAATAAGATGTCTGTGGCTGCTAGATATGGGGCTGGTGTTCTCAGCCCCCTATCCTCATTTGAACAAGGAAGTCACCATGCTCACTGGATGCCAGCACGGAGAGGGAAGTAAGGCTCAGGGGAGCTCACCTGAGAGGGGCCCGTTGGCCTGGTCAGGCTAAGAGACCTGTTGGTGCATCCCTGAGAGCTGGGGAGACACACTGCCTACTTGGTCACCTTGAATGAAAGAACAGAATCCAAGTCTGCTCCATGGGAGTGGAGAGGAGAGGGAAGCAGCTGAGTGACAATAGAAGCCTTCAGCACCTGCCTAAAGAAAGCCAACTCTCATCTGAGCAGCTCAGAGAGGCCAATGTGTAGCAGAGGAAATTCAGAAGACAGTTCCAAAGCATCATTAATACACTGCAAGCAGTCACCAGGTGAAAATTTGGCCTCTGCCACCACTGCTGACTTCACAGGGGAAAAAGGCATTTGCCTCTTTTCTCACCACAGAGGGTGACAGTTCCCTTCAGGATTAGAGAAAAGTTGCAACCCTTAGTAGCTCTTCACTGATGAGCTTGAATCCCTTGCCAGGCCTCTCTTCCTTTGTGTATTAGAACAACAGCCTCTGAGACCTATGGGGAAAAAAATGAAATCTGGAAGCCAGTTTACCTATGGGCTGAGAAGCTGCAAAAATTTCACCTCGTTTGTGCAACCCCTCCCCAGGGCTGAACCAGAACTTCAGCTAATACAGCCTGGCACACAGCCTGGCAGGCTGGGCTCTGCCAATGAAAATTCAAACAAAATAAATATAACACATGTGATTTTGTCCGTTGACATGCAGTGCAAGAAATAGAAGCACTGCATGTCTGTACTATACTAAATACATGAATCTGGCTCATTCATTGCCCTCCTACCCACTCCTTCACCAGTTGTTGTTGGTGGGCTATAGCACCTCCGTAGTGCCTTGGGAGAGGCTCTCCCTGCCCTCAGAGTCTGCAGGAACCTAGGGTGCCTACACAGTCCACACCCTCAAATGTCCTCAGCTGCTGGGGGTGGTCACTTCCCAGCTTCCCTGCCTGCCCCACGTCCCGTGAGGTTGACTCCAAGGCTGAGCTTCCAGTCTTCCCACACCAAGCCTGGCTTGGGCCATTAGACCTTGCAGACTCAGGATACCTGATATCTGGAAAGCTTCTCTAGGGAGGCCACGGAGCTGTCCCCTCTTCAACATCTCAGGGTATGTGCAAGGCGGCACACGTCTCCATTCAGTGTCTCAAACCCCCAAACCCTCTCTCCCCTTCTTACCCTCAGGGAATCTCACTGCCTCCCACCTCAATTAGGCCATGTCCGTCCTTTAAGATCCCCTCAATGGGGCAGTGAGTATTGGCAGGGAGAACGAACTTTTTGGCCAACCCAATATATATATATCCTGGCTCCTCCCTTACCTCTTGGGAGCAGTTCCTCAGAACTATCTGAGATGCTCTCTCCTGAGCTATAGTCCTCAGTAAAGTCACCGAATAAAACTTAACTCACGACTTTTATGTTGGGCATTTTATTTCAGTCAACAGTGTTATGTAGCTCAGTTTTTAAAACGCGCCCTCCGCCTCCCACCCCAATTTATTAGCTTAGACTGAAGGTGGCAAAGAGCCAACATATGGCCCCGCAAAGTGGCAACTTCATAGGTTCACCCTAATATTTTTTTCTGGCTCAGCATAGTGTGTGCTTTTAACAAAAATTTGTTTCCAACCTTTAAAATGGAAGATTTTACATAAAATTCCAGGTTTCTGGCTCCAATCAGAAGCCTGGGAGCACTTAATCTCCAGTTGTAGGCAAAAAAGCAGAGGCCCCAACAAGCTCCTGGAGAGATGTTTGGGCTAGTTTCCAGAAGTTCATGGGCTGGGGGTAGGGGGGCGCTGTAGTGAGGCAGGGATTCCTCTCATTCCTTTGTGAAATAAATCACCACAGCAGAAAACAAAACAATTTTTCTATCAGGTTCTCCTGCTATATCAAATAAACAAAACCATTAAAGTAAAAAGTACATATGCATACACAGATACATATCTATCTAGCTGTGTGTTCAAACATAGTACATTTTTTTCCCTTTCACTTAAATCTTCACTCAGTAGTTCCTGTTCAATTATTTTTGCTCTCTTTCATGGGTTGCTATTAATTTCTGGCAGCAATTTACAAATGCCCCCCTACTCTAAGAAACATTGAAATCACAGTTGGAAACCTTGATAATTTCACCGAAGCAGAAGCTATTAAATGCAAATATCGGCATAAGTTTTTAATACTGCAGAAAGTCATGAAAAATGCCGGGGTAAGCTCATTGCTGCTGCAGATTTAATTCATCCTCTTCTTAAAAGCTAGAAATCCCCTCTTTGCCCAGCAGGGCCCAAACAAGCCTTAAATGAGGGTCATGTGAGGCAACATCAGGCTGATTTCCCCCTCCCCAAAACCCAGCATGGCAGAAAAGTGGGCAGCCCTGAGAAAGCAGGAGATGGAAAGCCCCCTAAAAGTTCTCATCATATTCCAAGTTCAGGACTGAAATGGAGAGAAGAACAGTTAACCCCACAGCCTGCAGCCTCCACTACTGTTAACCATGAAAACAAAGCTACCTTATATACTTGTTCTGCTTTGTGCTTTTCAAAATTCTTTCCTTATTAGAAACTCATTGAAAGCCCAAGACGGATGGAAAGCTGCCCTTGAAACTTGAGTGATGAGGGGCAATGAAGAACTCAAGGTTACTCTGCAATTTGTTCTGCAGTCAGGGTTAGGACAAGAACCAAGGTCTCCAGACCTCTAGTCTAACCTCACTTCCTAAATCCAGGACACATCCCAGTGTTGCTGAGCCAACACTTCATCTTACTGCTGGCTGAATGAGAAAATGAGACATTGTCTCTGCCCTGTCTTTGTTTGTTCACCCAAACCATCCCTTAGGGACAGCATGGCTCAACTACAATTAGATTTAGTTATATTTAGTTTAGTTAGTTATGTAATTCTGTACACTGCTTATCATATCAGTTAGGAATCTGTCTCTCAGATCGTGCAACTCAGGTGGTGCAACTGATTAGACTTTGATGCAGTGATTGTTCACAGAGGTGAGAGACTCAGATGGGGTTAAGGAAGCTAACAAGTGATTGTCACCTCCTTGGTGGAGGCAGCTAGGACCTGATAACAACAGGAAATTATTATCCAACCATAGGTCAGAGGGGAAAAGGGAGGAAAGAGTGTTACCAGGGCCCAGTGAGGGTTGGGAACATGGGCTAGCTACTGTTAGAGACAGGGTGCAGAAGCAGGAGGAAACAGTAAAGAAACAGCCCAGTCTCCCTCCCTCCCACACTCCAGTGCCCTGACAGTGGCTCCCATTAGCCATTTCAGTTCACAAGAGTCAGCCTCCTGGGGTCAAAAAGCATAGTGGAGAATCAATGTATGTCAGGAAGGGGTGAAGAAAGAAAATACACAACACATTTTACTCTCAGAACTTCAGTTTCCTCATCTGTAAAATTGGATAATATTTACCTCACAGCACTGTTCTGAGGATAAAACCTAATATATATGTGAGGTTTATAACATAAAAATTATTCAAAAATATAAACACCCACCTCAAAATCATGATCTGTGCTTCCCTTAAACACCATTGTTTTGCTCCCAGTATCATATATTCCCCTGGTTGGAAGTGTCTACAGAGGTTATCTCATCATCCCAGGCCCATTCCCCCACAAAAAGATGGTATTCATTCTGGAATAAATCGTTCTTGCAAGTGCCCTCTGTACTGTTTGGTTACTCCTGTGATGACAGATTCACCACATATTCCTATTTCTTCTACTGTCAAACCATATAAAACTCAAAAAAATTTTTCTTTATTATGGGACAAAGGGCCTTCCTATATGTATTCTTCAAGAGTTGTGCATTTTGGAGTCACAGAGAAAAGACCTGCTCCCTTCTTCTCAGTAGCCTAATTGGGATTTAATTCAGAAATTCAAGGTTGTTTTAACATCAAAAAGTCAATGTTATTAGCTATATTAACATACTAAAAAAAGGAAAAACATATAATTATTTAAATAGATGCAGAAAAATTAATCAAAATTCAGCAACCATTCATGATAAAAAAAACTCAGCTAACTATAAATAGAAGGAAACTTCCTCAACTTGGGAAAATGGCAAGGATGTTTGTGTTCAAATCGTTTAGTCAATATTATACAGGAAATCCTAGCCAATGGAATAAGGCAAGAAAAAGAAACTAAAAGCATTTGGTTTGCAAAAGAAGAAATAAAACTATACTGATTGGAAGATGGCAGGGTCATCTAAATAGAAAATTCTAAGAAATCTGCAAACACGCAGAAAGAACTAGAACTAATAAGCAAGTTTTGCCAGGTTAAAGGATACAAGGTCTACAATTTTAAAAATTCATGTATATATACTAGAAGCAAATACCTGGAAATTAAATTTTGAAAAGCAACAGCACCTCATGTTTACTATCAATCAATTATTGACAAAGATGTCAAGACTATTTAATGGTGAAAGAATAACCTCTAAAACAAATGGTACTGGGACAGCTGGTTATCTAGATATAAAACAAAGAACTTGGATCCCTACCTCATACCATATACAGACATTAATTCAAACAGAATCAAACACTTAAATGTAAGAGTTAAAACTATAAAACTCTTAGGAGAAAATACAGGTATAAATCTTCATGACCTTGAATTAATCAATGGCTTCTTATATATGACACCAAAGCACAAGCAACAAAAGAGAAAACCAATAAACTGAACTTCATTAAAATTAAAAAGTCTTGTGCCTCAGAAGACCCCATCAAGAAAGTGAAAAGGCAGGGACTTCCCTGGTGGCACAGTGGTTAAGAATCTGCCTGCCAATGCAGGGGACATGGGTTTGCGCCCTGGTCCTGGAAGATCCCACATGCCACGGAGCAACTAAGCCCAGTGAACCACGACTACTGAGCCTGTGCTCTAGAGCCTGTGAGCCACAACTACTGAGCCCACGTGCTGCAACTACTGAAGTCTGCATGCCTAGAACCTGTGCTCTGCAACAAGAGAAGCCACCACAATGAGAAGCCCACACACCGCCACAAGGAGTAGCCTCCGCTCTCCTCAACTAGAGAAAGCCTGCATGCAGCAACGAAGACCCAATGCAGCCAAAAACAAAATAAATAAATAAATATAATAAAAATATAAAAAGTAAAGTTAAAAACAGAAAAAAAGGAAAGTGAAAAGGAAATCCACAGAATGGGAGAAAATACTTACAATCATTTATGTGATGTGACTTATATCTAGAACATATAAATAACTCTTAAAATTCATTAATAAAAAGTCAGATAATTCAGGTTAAAAAAGAGTTATCTTTTTAAAGTACAAACAGAAAAATATAAAAGCATTTCCAATAGCATTCAAAAATATGAAATATTTAGGGCTAAATGTATTAAAATATGTGTAAGGTTTTTATATTAAAACTTTAAAATA
Organism: Balaenoptera musculus; assembly: GCF_009873245.2. Classification (NCBI taxonomy): domain Eukaryota; kingdom Metazoa; phylum Chordata; class Mammalia; order Artiodactyla; family Balaenopteridae; genus Balaenoptera; species Balaenoptera musculus. The sequence goes on along the minus strand of NC_045803.1, from coordinate 22,417,639 downwards.
TTATTAAGAAAAATTAAAGAAGGCCTAAATAGAGAAATATAATGATATACCATGTTCACAGAAAGCAAGAGTCAACATTGTTGAGATGTCAGTTCTTGTCCGAAAGATATAGATGCAGTGTAATCCTAATGAAAATCTTATTAGGATTTTTCAATAGAAATTAGGAGCTCATTAAAAATTTTTAATGGAATTGCAAAAGACTCAGAATGTCAAAAAATAGTTGGGGGAAAGAGAAAACAAAGTTGGAAGACCCTTACTACCTGATTTCAAAACTTATATTAATCAAGTGAATTGTTGTGTTGGCCAGAGGGTTGACTTCATAAAGGACCAGGGGAACTTTTTAGAGTGATGACAATGTTTCCTCTAGACTTGAGTAGTGGTTACACAGAACTCATCAAATGAGACTCTTAAAATTGAAGCATTTTACTGAATGTAAATTACAGCCCAATAATGTTGGCTTAAGAGTTGAACAAATTTACTCAACAGACTTAAAAGCATGTTAGACATAGCAGAAGACAGGATTGCTGCACCTACAGCAGATCAACAGAAATAATCCAAACAGAAGCATAGAAAAAAATAAAGAGGGAAAAAAGGTAAGTAGAACATCTGTAACCAGTACAAAAATATCAAATGATATAAAATACATACAATTGAGGCTCCAGAAGAAAATGAGAGAATGGGAAAATATATATATATTTGAAGAAATAATGGCCAGTTACCTCAAATTTGGTGAAATACCTCAACCCACAGACCCAAGAAATTCAACAAAACCCAAGAAAAGTAAAGGCAAAAAGAATAACACCCAGGCTCATCATTTTCAAACTCCTGACTACCAAATATTAACTATCCAGTGAAAATAGTCATATTACCAATAGGGAGGAAAGGATAAAATCTCTGGCTCAACAGAAATAATGAAAGTCAGACAACACCTTCAAATTCTGAAGGAAAACAACACCAAACTTTCAACCAAGAACTCTATACCCATCAAAAATGTGCTTCAAAAATAAACACAAAATAGACATTTTCAGATATCAAAAGCTAAGAGTTCATTGCCAGCAAACCTGAACTACAAAAATGTGAAAAGAATTCTTCAGGCTCAAGGGAAATGATATCAGATGGAAGCTCTGATCTACATGAAGGAATATTTATGCCAGTAAAAGTAGATGAGTGCAGGTTTGATTTGAGGAGAAATATGTGCGGTGTTCTTGTGGTACAGTGTGGTTTAGCAGGGCAATGCACAAGAAGCCTCTTTGTGGTGGACCCTGGAACTCTAAAGGGACTGTGACTGACTCAGTGTTTTGGTTTGGGCTCCTCTAAGAGAAGCTCTTCCAGATTGTGTTAGCATTCCCTGAAAATAGAGATGAAAGCATGAGAAGAAAAAGTTGTCACAGTTACCTGGTTTTCGAGAATTTTACACTCTGTTAAAAGAAACACACACACAACTAACAGCTATATAGAAGGATAAACAACTTGCTTTTCAACTCATCAAACTAATTGAAAGAGATATGATAGTCTAGAGTCATCATCAAAAGATGCCAGTCATCATAAAAAGCCATAATAAACAGAAAGTACAGAGGCATCTGTGAAAAACTAAATAAGCGCAACTCTATGCCTGAGTAAAATAGATTCTGTAGAAAAAGAACTTAAAATAGAAAAGTAAAAATACAAAAGTGGATGAATTGCTGATATTCAAGAAGCAAAAGCTACTAGAACATAAATCATAATTCATCAAATAATCAGTGGTTTTTCAAATAGATCATGTGACAGAGAGTCTTTTCCACATGGTCCTTCATCAAAGGATTCATTTTCAAAGAGGTATTTTCACTCCTCTAATCATATTATAGCCTTTGCTCCCAGAATTTATTCATCTAACTTCTCCTATAATTCAATATGTGTTTTTCTGGGGAATTGCAAGACAAGGGCATCTGTGTTTCCTGAGCTTCCAGAAAGCATGCATGGACCCCCACCCAAAGAATGTCTTTTGCCAAGGGATTATTCTGGCCTTCCACATCCTTCATTGACAATAAGAAAAGCAACCTCCATGGGATTTTGGTTATTTCTTCTCCCATGTACTAAATTTCATCCCACCACCCTGTCTTCCTAAAAATAACACTGAGTTACTTCAGAGTTGAATTTTGGTCTTTAAATGATCATCTAGTGAATATCTAGAACCATAGGAATAAATTTAAGATGTTTCATCTTTTTTCAAAATAAATTTTGTATTATCTCTCATTTTAATTCTGGAAACTACTGTTACTTAAATTAAAAAGTGATTTACTTTAGCCCAGATGAAAGATTTATAAAATTATAATTCTTAGGATTAAAGTTTTATAAATAAAGTTGTTTAAAATAATTTTTAAATTCATGTTCTGATTTGCAGTTTCTGGTCTGGCGTGAAAAGAAGTTGGAAGCCATCACTCCATCCCAACAACAAGTAAAAGCTGAACAAGCTGAAAGATCAACAATTCTTAGATCCATCGGAAAAGTGAGCATATGTGTGATTGGAATACCAGAAGGGGAAGAAAAAGAGAAGTGAACAGAAGAAATAGTTGAAGCAATAATGACTGAGAATTTCTCCAAATTAGTATTAGACGCCAAACCACAGATCCAGGAAACTCTGAGAGCACACACAGATGTCAAAACAAATAAACAAACAACAACAACAAATGACACCTAGGCACATCATATTTAAACTGTATGAAATTAAAGAAAAAAATGTTGAAAGAAACCAGGGGGGAAAAAATCTTACCTATAGTGGAAAAAAGATATGGATCACATCTGACTTCTTTTCAGGAACCATGCAAGTAAGAAGAGAGTAAATTATTTAAAGTGTTGAGAGAGAAAAAAAACAACAACAACCAACAAACTAGAATTCTGTATGCTGTGAAATTATCCTTCAAAAGTGAAGAAGTAAGGACTTTCTCAGGCAAACAAAAATTAAGGGAACTTGTTGACTGTAAACCTGCATTGTAAGAAATGTTAGAAGAGGTTCTTAAGAGAAAAGAAAAATGATACAAGTCAGAAACTTAGATCTACATAAAGAAAGGAAAAGGATCATAAAGGAATAAGTAAGTAAGTAAGTAAGTAACATTTATTTTTCTTATTCCTAATAGATCTAACAGATAACAGTTTTTTCAAATTAATAATGGCAACAATATATTCACAATATAATGCATTATGTATGCTTACTTATCTGCCTATGTGCTCGTATATGTTTATGAATTAAAGCAATGCTATAAGGAATAGGAAGGAGGAATTAGAAATATTTTGTTATTATAGGATACTTGCACTTCCTATGAGTTGGTATAATGTTATTTGAAAGTGGACTTGGATTAGTTGTAAATGTAAGTGATTAGTTGCAAAATCTAGGGCAAAACACTAGAAAAGTTTTGAAAAAGTATAACTATATGCTAAGAAAGGAGAAAGAATGGAATCATATAAAATGCTCAATCAAAACCACAAAAGGCAGAATGGAAGACAAAAAGAAGGACAAAAAATAGAAAACAGTAACAAATATGGTAGCTATTAATCCAATTATATCAATTGGATAATTGGATAAAATCCAGTTATATCCTTAATCACTTTAAAAGTCAATAGTCTAAATACACCAATCAAAAGACAGAGATTGTCAGAGTGGATCAAAAAACAGGACTCGGGCTTCCCTGGTGGCGCAGTGGTTGAGAATCTGCCTGCTAATGCAGGGGACACGGGTTCGCGCCCTGGTCTGGGAAGATCCCACATGCCGTGGAGCAACTAGGCCCGTAAGCCACAACTACTGAGCCTGCGTGTCTGGAGCCTGTGCTCTGGAACAAGAGAGGCCGCAATAGTGAGAGGCCCGTGCACCGCGATGAAGAGTGGCCCCCACTCACCGCAACTAGAGAAAGCCCTCGCACAGAAACGAAGACCCAACATAGCAATCAATCAATCAATCAATAAAAAAATGAATAAATCTTTAAAAAAAAAACAGGACTCAACCATATGTTTTGTATAAGAAACCCACTTTAAATATAAAGACACATATAGACATATTGCATATAGTTAACAAAATTGTATCATAAACTTAAAGATTTGCTGAAGGTAAGTATAGGCTGTGTTCCTTTCACAAAAACTAAATAAATAAAAGGGGTAAGAGAAACTTTTGAGGGAGATGGATAAGTTTATGGCATAGATTTTGGTGATGATTTCATGGTGTATACTTGTCTCCAAACTCATCAAGTTGTATACGTTAAATATATACAGGTTTTTGTATGTCAATTATACCTCTATAAACTGATTTTTTAAAACCTTTTTTTCAATCATTCCTCTGGAAAATTTACTAGAATGGCTACAAACAAAATAATACAATCCTTTATTTATAGATACACTGTACTATCTAGTAATTGCTTAAAATCAAAATTATATTTTATCAATTGATGCATTAAAATTGAATAAGGAGCTTCTTTGCTGTGAGGATATAACCTTTCTTTGATAAAACATGTCAAAATATGCAAAGTGTTATCAATAAAAAAAAATTAACAACAAAAAAAGTAAAGGAATGAATAAAAAAAACCATGCTAATACTAATCAAAAGAAAGTGGGAGTAGTTATGTTAATTTAGAAAGAGCACACTTCAGATCAAGGGAAGTTATCAGGGATAAAGAGGGGCATTACACAATGATAAAGGGTCAATTTGCCAAGAAGACTTAACAATCCTTAATGTGTATGTGCCTAACAATACAGTGTCGAAATATTTGAGGCATAAACTGATAGAGACAAAAGGAGAAACAGATGAATCCACTATTACCCTTGGAGATTTCAACACCCCTCTATCAGAAATGGGCAAATCGCACAAGCAGAAAATCCAGCAAGGACACAGTCAAATTCAACAGCATCATTAATCAACTGGACATAATTTACATTGATAGACTACTTTATCCAACAACTACAGAATACACATTATTCCCACACTCATATGGAACATTAATCAAGATAGGCCATGTTCTCGGCATAAAACATACCTTAACACAGTTAAAAGAATAGAAATCATACAATGTCTTCTCTCAGACCACAATGGAATTAAACTAGAAATCAATAACAGAAATATAGCTGGAAAATCCAAAAATATATTAAATTAAACAACATACTTCAAAGAAGAAATCTCAAGATAAATTTTATTAAAATTGGGGGATGAAATGATAACAGTGTTAGAGCAAAATTTCTATTGAATACATATATTAGAAAAGAAGAATGATCTAAGATCAATCATCTAAGCATCTATGTTAGGAAACTAGAAAAAAAGAAGAACAAAGTAAGCAGAAGAAAAAAAGTTAGAAATTAGAGCAGAAATCAATGATATTGAAAAGAGGAAATTGATAGAGAAAAACAATAAAACTAAAAGCTAGTGGGGAGGAGTCCAGATGATGGAATAGGAGGACGTGGAATTCGTCACTTCTCACAAGTACATCAAGAATTCATCTACAAATGGAACAGTTCCCACAGAGCACCTGCTGAACATTAGTGGAAGACTTCAGACACCTAAAAGAATAAAAGAAAAAAGAGGAATCATAGAAGGACAGCAACACTGGCAGGAAGCTGAAAATGAGGGGAGTTCCCCAAACTCACAAAAACTCTCTCACGGTGGGGAAATCAGCTGGGACAGAAAAAGACTTTCAGGGGATCAAAGGAGAATGCAGCAGATGGTCTGTGGAAGGCAGGACAAAGTAAGAACTGCAGGCATGGTCTACACTGTAGCTCTGCGCATTCCAGCCTGAATCATGAGTTGCCTGTTGTGAAACGGGGCTGGGTTCTGGAAAGTGGAGTTTGGAGCACGGACCCAGGGAGGGGACGGCTGTTGGCTGTGAAAAGACAGCCTGAAGGGACAAGAGTAAGGAGCTTCACCACCAGGAAAGTCTGTGGAAGAAGCCTGAGATACCATAAAAGCAAGGCATCATTGTTCAGTGGCGTGCAAGGGACAGAGCTGCTTTCCCCAACCTCCAGCTTCCTTCTTTGGCCTCCATGGGCACTGGGAGGGGCTCACATCTGAGCCGGCTCACTCTCGCCTCAGTCTGGGGTCTCCTCCGCCTGTGTGGGCTCCAGGGGCCTGAGCACCACCCATCCCAAAGCCTCCTTGGGAATCAGCCCTGAGCACCACTGCCTGGGACAAGACTCCACTGATGCTGGGGGGATGGGGTGGGGTGTGGCTGAGTGCTAAAGTGTAGGGTTGGGAGAACGGATCTGGGGATAGGAACACTGTTGGCTGTGCGGATACAGCAGAGGGGACAGGAGTGAGGGGATGTGTGGCTGGGAATGCCCCTAGAGGAATCTTGGTCTGCCTGGAAAGCAAGGCACCATTGTTGAGAGGTGTGTGGGGGTGGGGCCACCACTGCTCCCATACGCCAGCTCCTGCCTCCATGGGCACAGGGATGGATGCTCACCAGAGCGACCGCACCACAGTCTGTTTCAACTGCCTGCTGGTCCACTGCCACAGGCAACTTGCAGACACTCCAATTGTGGCTGCAGTACCCCTGCTCCAACATAAGTAAGTAAGTGTGTCCCAGGCAGCTGCTGTTTCCACTCCCTCTCACCTGGACAAGGAACAGATGTCTGAGGGTGGTGTACATGCAGAGGTGGGGTCAAAACCAAAGCTGAGCCCCAAGGGAGGTGCGACTAAGGAAGAGGAATGGAAATCTTTCTGTGCAGCTGTGCAAGCTGTGGATTAAATCCCTGAGATAGGCTGGGTAAATCTGGTGTCTGTGGAATACCTGAATAGACAACAAGTGTTCCCACAATTGAGACCAGTCTAGCCTTCTCAGCACTGGACCCTAGGGACAAGTACATGTGGGAATCAGGCGAGGTCAGAGTCTGAGCTGGCTCCACACTGCCCACAGCAGGTCCAGAGACCTATCTAGAGGTAATGGGAGGCCTCCTGGGGGCGGGGATTGGCTCTGGTTCACTGTGGGAGCAAGGACATTGATGGAGGAGGCCCCAGGAAAATATTCTTATTACTATTATTCTTTGTTTCATTTTGCTCAGTTTTTGGTGTTGTTGCATTTATTATTTTTTGGCTTTTATTTTTAGTTTTAATCTTTTTAAATATATATAATTTTGTATTTTTCTATTTTTACTTTTTGTTGCTTTGTGGGGCTTTTTTCTTGTTTTTGTTCTTTGTTTTTTAGATTTTTTCATTGTTTTTATGTGTATATTTTATGTTTTCTTCCATTTTTTATTGTTTCTTGGCTTTCTGTTTTTGTTTTATTTTTCATTCTTTGTTTTTGTTAATTTAGTCCTTATTGACTCTTCTCATATTAGAATTCTTTTGTTTGTCTCTCCCATTGTTTTGTTTTGTTTTTGTTTGTTTGGTTTTTTGTCTGTTTGGTTTTTTTTCTGTGTGTGTTTGTGTTGTGTTGTTACTGCTGTTTGTTTGCTGTTGTTTGTGTTATTTGTCTTGGGTTTTCTTTGTTTTATTTTCATTTTTTTTTCTTTTCTTTCCTTTCTTTTTCTCAGGCTGCACTGTGCAGCTTGTGGACTCTTGGTTCTCTGGCCAGGGGTAAGACCTGGGCCTCTGGGGTGGGAATGTAGAGTCCAGGATGCTGGACTACGAGAGAATTCCCAGGTCCAGGGAATATTAATTGGCATGTGTGCTCTGGAAGTATCCATACCAACACCAAGACCCAGCCCCACACAACTGCCTGCAGGCTCCAGTGTTGGACACCTCATGCCAAACAACCAGCAAGACAGGAACACAGCCCCACCCATCAGTAGACAGGCTGCCTAAAGTCATACTAAGCCCACAGACACCCCCAAACACACCACCTGATGAGGCCCTGCCCTTCAGAGAGTAAAGACTCAACTCCACCCACCAGAGCGCAGGCACCAGGTCCTACCACCAGGAAGCCTACACAAACCCCTGGACCAACTTCACTCACCAGGGGGCAGACAACAGAAGGAAGAGGAACTATGACCCTGCAGCCTGCAGAAAGGAGACCATAAACACAGTAGGCTGGACAAAATGAGATGACAGAGAAATATGTTGCAGATGAAGGAGCAAGGTAAAATCCCACAAGACCAAATAAATGAGGAAGAAATAGGCAACCTACCTGAAAAAGAATTCAGAGTAATGATAGTGAAGATGATCCAAGATCTTGGAAATATAATAGAGGTATGGATGGAGAAGATTCAAGAAGTGTTTAACAAAGACCTAGAAGAACTAAAGAGCAAACAATCAGTGATGAACAACACAATAACTGAAGTGAAAAATACACTAGAAGGAATCAACAGCAGAATAACTGAGGCAGAAGAATGAATAAGTGAGCTGAAAGACAGAATGGTGGAAATAACTGCCGAAGAGCAGAATAAAGAAAAAAGAATGAAAAGAATTGAGGACAGTCTCAGAGACCTCTGGGACAACATTAAACGTACCAACATTCAAATTATATGGGTCCCAGAAGAAGAAGAGAAAGGGAAAGAGCCTGAAAATATCTGAAGAGATTATAGTTGAAAACTTCCCTAACATGGGAAAGGAAATAGTCAATAAAGTCCAGGAAGCACAGAGAGTTCCATACAGGATAAACCCAAGGAGAAACACACCAAGACACATATTAATCAATTAATTGATACAGACAATATGGAAAGCTGTATGGAGGTTCCTTAAAAAACTAAATATAGAACTACCATATGACCCAGCACTCCCACTACTGGGCATATACCCAGAGAAAACCATAATTCAAAAAGACACATGCACCCCACGTTCATAGCAGCAGTATTTACAATAGCCAGGACATGGAAGCAACCTAAATGTCCATCAACAGAGTAATGGACAAAGAAGATGTGGTACATATATACAATGGAATATTACTCAGCCATAAAAAGGAATGAAATTGGGTCATTTGTAGAGTTGTGGATGGATCTAGAGAGTGTCATACAGAGTGAAGTAAGTCAGAGAAAAACAAATATCATATATTATATGGAATATATTGGAATATATATTCCAATATATTGGAATCATATATGTGGAATCTAGAAAAATGGTGTAGATGACCTTATTTGCAAAGCAGAAATAGAGACACAGACATAGAGAACAAATGCATGGATACCAAGGGGGTAAGGGGTGGGGTGGGAGGAATTGGGAGATTGGTATTGACATATATACACTACTGATAGTATGTATAAAATAGACAACTGATGGGAACATACTGTATAGCACAGGAAACCCTACTTAATACACTGTGGTGTCATAGATGGGAGGGAAATCCAAAATGGAGGGGATATATGTATATGTATGGCTGACTCATTTTGCTGTGCAGTAGAAGCTAATAAAACATTAGAAAGCAACTATATTCCAAAAAAATTAATTAAAAATAAAAGTAAAAGCTAGTGCTTGAAAAGATCAATCAAATCAATAAGCCTCAAACCAGGCCAAATGAGAAAAAAAGGAGACACAATTTCTAATATCAGAAATGAAAGAAAGGGGAGTTCCCTGGTGGTCCAGTGGTTAGGATTCTGAGCTTCCACTGCAGGGAGCCTGGGTTCAATTCGTGGTCAAGGAAGTAAGATCCTACAAGCCGCGTGGTGCAGCAAAATTAAATTAAATTAAAAAAATAAAAAAGGAGAAATGAAAGAAGGGATATTACTACAGATCCAATGGACATTAAATGGATAATAAGGAATATTATGAACAACTTATGCTCACAAATTTGGTAACCAAGATGAAATTGATCAATTCCTTGAAAGAAACAATCTGTCAAAATTCACATAAGAAGAAATAGACAATTTTAATAGGTCTATATCTATTAAAGAAATTGAATTAATCAACAACAAGCTTCCCAAAAGAGAAAGCACCAGGCCTAGATGAGTTCACTAGTGAATTCTACCAAACATTTAAAGAGATAGGAGCAGAGATTATACTTTCTAACCCATTCAATGAAGTCAGCATTACCCTAATACCAAAACCAGTCAAGACATCACAAGAAAAGAAAACTGCAACCAATATCTCTCATAAACATAAACATAGATGCAAAAACCCTCAGCAAAGTATTAGCAAACCATATCCAACAATGTATAAAAAGGTTTATATACCCCATACAAATGGGATTTATCCCAGGTATGCAAAGATGGTTTAATAGTTGAAAATCAATATAATCCACATCAATAGGCTAAAGAAGAAAAATCACATGATCATATTATTAGATGCAGAAAAAGCATTGGACAAAATCCAACATCCATGATTAAAAAAAAAAACAAAACACTCAGCAAACTAGAAATAGAAAGGAACTTTCTCAGTTTGATAAAGACAAGTACAAAAACCCTACAGCTATTATGCTTAATTGTGAGAAACTAGAAGTTTTCCTGCTAAATCAGGAAAAATACAAGAATGTCCCCTCTCACCACTCCTTTTCAACATTATACTGAAAGTCCTAGCTAATACAATAAGATAAGAAAAAAAAAGTATATAGATTAGTAAGTAACAACTAAAACTGTCTTTGTTTACAGATGACATGATTATCTATGTAGGAAATGTGAAAGAAGCAACAACAAAAAAATCTTCTAGAACTAATAAGCAATTATAACAAGGTTGCAGAATATAAGCCAATATATACAAAAGTCACTTGCTTCTCTATATACTGTTAATGAACATGTGGAATTAGAAGTTAAAAACACAATAACATTTATATTAGCACCCCCAAAAATAAATACTTAGGTGTAAATCTAACAAAATATATACAAGATCTACATGAGGAAAACAATAAAACACTGATGAAAAAAATCAAAGAAGAATTAAATAAATGGAGAGTCATCCCATGTTCATGGATAAGAAGTCTCAATATTGTCAAAATAGTCATTCTTCACAATTTGATCAATGAATTTAATGAAATTTTAATCAAAATCCCAGCAAGTTATTCTGTAGATATCAACAAACTGATTTTAAAGTTTACATGGAGAGGCAAAGACACAAAAGAGCCAACACAATACTGATGGAAAAAAACAAAGTTGAAGGACTGACATTTCCAAACTTCAAGACTTACAATAAAGCTACAGTAATCAAAAGAGTGTGGTATTGGCAAAAGTATAGACCAATAGATCAATGGAACAGAATAGAGAGCCAAGAAATAGATCCACATAATATAGTCAACTGATCTTTGACAAAGGGGTAAAGGCAATACAATGGAGCAAAAATAGTTTTTCAACAAATGGTTCTGGAACAACTGGACATCCACAGATAAAAAGTGAATCTAAGAACTGGAGGGGAGGAGAAGATGGTGGAAGTGTAAGATGCGGAGATCACCTTCCTCCCCACAGATACATCAGAAATACAGCTACACATGGAACTGCTCCTATAGAACAGCCACTGAACGCTGGCAGAAGACGTCAGAGCTCCCAAAAGGCAAGAAACTCCCCACGTACCTCGGTAGGGCAAAAGAAAAAAGGAACAACAGAGACAAAAGAATAAGGACGGGACCTGCACCAGTGGGAGTGAGCTGTGAAGGAGGAAAGGTTTCCACACACTAGGAAGCCCCTTCGTGGGCACAGACTGCGAGTGGCAGAGGGGGAAAGCTTCGGAGCCACGGAGGAGAGCGCAGCAACAGGGGTGTGGAGAGCAAATTGGAGAGATTCCTGCACAGAGGAGCAGTGCCGACCAGAACTCACCAGCCCGAGAGGCTTGTCTGCTCACCCGCCGGGGCAGGCGGGGGCTGGGAGCTGAGGCTCGGGCTTCGGTCGGATCGCAGGGAGAGGACTGGTGTTGGCAGCGTGAACACAGCCTGAAGGAGTTAGTGCACCACAGCTAGCCGGGAGGGAGTCCCGGAAAAGGTCTGGAGCTGTCGAACAGGCAAGAGACTTTTCTTGCCTCTTTGTTTACTGGTGCGTGAGGAGAGGGGATTCAGAGCGCCGCCTAAACGAGCTCCAGAGACGGGCACGAGCCGCGGCTATCAGCGCGGACCCCAGGGACGGGCATGAGACGCTAAGGCTGCTGCTGCCGCCACCAAGAAGCCTGTGTGCGAGCACAGGTCACTCTCCACACCGCCCCTCCTGGGAGTACAGCCCGCCACTGCCGGGGTCCCGTGATCCAGGGACAACTTCACCAGGAGAACGCAAGGCATGCCTCAGGTTGCTGCAATGTCACACTGGCCTCTGCCACTGCAGGCTCGCCCCGCATCCGTACCCCTCCCTCCCCCCGGCCTGAGTGAGCCAGAGCCCCTGAATCAGCTGCTCCTTTAACCCCGTCCTGTGTGAGCGAAGAACAGATACCCTCAGGCGACCTACACGCAGAGGTGGGTCCAAATCCAAAGTTGAACCCTGGGAGCTGTGCGAACAAAGAAAAGAAAGGGAAATCTCTCCCAGCAGCCTCAGAAGCAGCGAATTAAAGCTCCACAAACAACTTGATGTACCCTGCATCTGTGGAATACCTGAATAGACAACAAATCATCCCAAACTGAGGAGGTGGACTTTGGAAGCAACATATATTATTTTTCCCCCTTTCCTCCTCTTTGAGTGGGTATGTGTATGTTTCTGTGTGAGATTTTGTCTGTATAGTTTTGCTATTACCATTTGTCATAGGGTTCTGTCCGTCCGTTTTTTCTGTATTTGTTTGTTTTTAACATCTTTATTGGAGTATAATTGCTTTACAATGGTGTGTTAGTTTCTGTTTTATAACAAAGTGAATCAGTTATGCATATACATATGTTCCCATATCTCTTCCCTCTTGCATCTCCCTCCCTCCCACCCTCCCTATCCCACCCTTCTAGGTGGTCACAAAAAACAGAGCTGATCTCCCTGTGCTCTGCGGTTGCTTCCCTCTAGCTATCTATTTTACGTTTGGTAGTGTATATATGTCCATACCACTCTCTCACTTTGTCACATCTTACCCTTCCCCCTCCCCATATCCACAAGTTCATTCCCTAGTAGGTCTGTCTCTTTATTCCCGTCTTGCCACTAGGTTCTTCATGACCTTTTTTTTTTTTCCTTAGATTCCATATATATGTGTTAGCATACTGTATTTGTTTTTCTCTTTCTGACTTACTTCACTCTGTATGACAGACTCTTAACTCCATCCACCTCACTACAAATAACTCCATTCCGTTTCTTTTTATGGCTGAATAATATTCCATTGTATATATGTGCAACATCTTCTTTATCCATTCATCAGATGATGGACATTTAGGTTGCTTCCATGTCCTGGCTATTGTAAATAGAGCAGCAAGGAACATTTTGGTACATGACCCTTTTTGAATTATGGTTTTCTCTGGGTATATGCCCAGTAGTGGGATTGCTGGGTCGTATGGTAGTTCTATTTGTAGTTTTTTAAGGAACCTCCATACTATTCTCCATAGTGGCTGTATCAATTTACATTCCCACCAACAGTGCAAGAGTGTTCCCTTTTCTCCACACCCTCTCCAGCATTCATTGTTTCTAGATTTTTTGATGATGGCCATTCTGACGGGTGTGAGAGGATATCTCACTGTAGTTTTGATTTGCATTTCTCTAATGATTAATGATGTTGAGCATTCTTTCATGTGTTTGTTGGCAATCTGTATATCTTCTATGGAGAAATGTCTATTTAGGTCTTCTGCCCATTTTTGGATTGGGTTGTTTGTTTTTTTGATATTGAGCTGCATGGGCTGCTTGTAAATTTTGGAGATTAATCCTTTGTCAGTTACTTCATTTGCAAATATTTTCTCCCATTCTGAGGGTTGTCTTTTGGTCTTCTTTATGGTTTCCTTTGCTGTGCAAAAGCTTTTAAGTTTCATTAGGTCCCATTTGTTTATTTTTGTTTTTATTTCCATTTCTCTAGGAGCTGGGTCAGGAAGGATCTTGCTGTGATTTATGTCATAGAGTGTTCTGCCTATGTTTTCCTCTAAGAGTTTGATAGTGTCTGGCCTTACATTTAGGTCTTTAATCCATTTTGAGTTTATTTTTGTGTATGGTGTTAGGAAGTGTTCTAATTTCATACTTTTACATGTACCTGTCCAGTTTTCCCAGCACCACTTATTGAAGAGGCTGTCTTTTCTCCACTGTATATGCTTGCCTCCTTTATCAAAGATGAGGTGACCATATGTGTGTGGGTTTATCTCTGGGCTTTCTATCCTGTTCCATTGATCTCTGTTTCTGTTTTTGTGCCAGTACCATACTGTCTTGATTACTGTAGCTTTATAGTATAGTCTGAAGTCAGGGAGCCTGATTCCTCCAGCTCCATTTTTCGTTCTCAAGATTGCTTTGGCTATTCTGGGTCTTTTGTGTTTCTATACAAATTGTGAAATTTTTTGTTCTAGTTCTGGGAAAAATGCCAGTGATAGTTTGATAGGGATTGCATTGAATCTGTAAATTGCTTTGTGTAGTAGAGTCATTTTCACAATGCTGGTTCTTCCAATCCAAGAACATGGTATATCTCTCCATCTATTTGTGTCACCTTTAATTACTTTCATCAGTGTCTTATAATTTTCTGCATACAGGTCTTTTGTCTCCTTAGGTAGGTTTATTCCTAGATATTTTATTCTTTTTGTTTCAATGGTAAATGGGAGTGTTTTCTTAATTTCACTTTCAGATTTTTCATCATTAGTTTATAAGAATGCAAGAGATTTTGGTGAATTAATTTTGTATCCTGCTACTTTACCAAATTCATTGATTAGCTCTAGTAGTTTCCTGGTAGCATCTTTAGGATTCTCTATGTATAGTATCATGTCATCTGCAAACAGTGACAGCTTTACTTCTTCTTTTCTGATTTGGATTCCTTTTATTTCTTTTTCTTCTCTGATTGATGTGGCCAAAACTATGTTGAATAATAGTGGTGAGAGTGGGCAACCTTGTCTTGTTCCTGATGTTAGTGGAAATGGTTTCAGTTTTTCACCATTGGGGACGATGTTGGCTGTCGGTTTGTCATATATGGCCTTTATTATGCTGAGGAATGTTCCCTCTATGTCTACTTTCTGCAGGGTTTTTATCATAAATGGGTGCTGAATTTTGTCAAAAGCTTTCTCTGCATGTATTGAGATGATCATATGGTTTTTCTCATTCAATTTGTTAATATGGTGTATCATGTTGATTGATTTGCGTATTTTGAAGAAACCTTGCATTCCTGGAATAAACCCCACTTGATCATGGTGTATGATCCTTTTAATGTGCTGTTGGATTCTGTTTGCTAGTATTTTGTTGAGGATTTTTGCATCTATGTTCATCAGTGATATTGGCCTGTAGTTTTCTTTCTTTGTGACATCTTTGGCTGGTTTTGGTATCAGGGTCATGGTGGCCTCATAGAATGCATTGGGGAGTGTTCCTCCCTCTGCAATATTTTGGAAGAGTTGAGAAGGATAGGTGTTAGCTCTTCTCTAAATGTTTGATAGGATTCACCTGTGAAGCCATCTGGTCCTGGGCTTTTGTTTGTTGGAAGATTTTTAATCACAGTTTCAATTTCAGTGCTTGTGATTGGTCTGTTCATATTTTCTATTTCTTCCTGGTTCAGTCTCGGCAGGTTGTGCATTTCTAAGAATCTGTCCATTTCTTCCAGGTTGTCCATTTTATTGGCAGAGAGTTGCTTGTAGTAATCTCTCATGATCGTTTGTATTTCTGCAGTGTTAGTTGTTACTTCTTCTTTTTCATTTCTAATTCTATTGATTTGAGTCTTCTCCCTTTTTTTCTTGATGAGTCTGGCTAATGGTTTATCAATTTTCTTTATCTTCTCAAAAACCAGCTTTTAGTTTTGTTAATATTTGCTATTGTTTGCTTCATTTCTTTTTCATTTATTTCTGATATGATCTTTATGATTTCTTCCCTTCTGCTAACTTCGGGGTTGTTTGTTCTTCTTTCTCTACTTGCTTTAGGTGCAAGGTCAGATGTTTATTCGAGATGTTTCCTGTTTCATTTTTTTAATTTTTTTGAATATTTATTTATTTATTATTTATTTTTGACTGTGTTGGATCTTCATTCCTGTACGAGGGCTTTCTCTAGTTGTGGCAAGTGGGGGCCACTCATCATCATGGTGCGCGGGCCTCTCACTATCACGGCCTCTCTTGTTGTGGAGCACAGGCTCCCGACACGCAGGCTCAGTAGTTGTGGCACATGGGCCTAGTTGCTCCGCGGCATGTCGGATCTTCGCAGACCAGGGCTCGAACCTGTGTCCCCTGCACTGGCAGGCAGATTTTCAAACACTGCGCCACCAGGGAAGCCCCCCTGTTTCTTGAGGTAAGCTTTTATTGCTATAAACTTCCCTCTTAGAACTGCTTTGGCTGCATCCCATAGGTTTTGGGTCATCGTGTCTACACTGTCATTTGTTTCTAGGTATTCTTTTATTTCCCCTATGATTTCTTCAGTGTAGTCAGTGTATTCTTCAGTGTAATTTCTTCGTTATTAAGTAGGGTATTGTTTAGCCTCCATGTGTTTGTATTTTTTACAGATCTTTTCTTGTAATTGATATCTAGTCTCATAGTGTTGTTTTCGGAAAAGATACTTGATACGATTTCAATTTTCTAAAATTTACCAAAGCTTGATTTGTGACCCAAGATATGATCTATCCTGGAGAATGTTCCATGAGCACTGGAGAAAAATGTGTATTCTGTTTTTTTGGGGTGGAATGTCCTATAGATATCAATTAAGACCATCTTGTTTAATGTATCATTTAAAGCTTGTGTTTCCTTATTTATTTTCATTTTGGATGATCTGTCCATTGGTGAAAGTGGGGTGTTGAAGTCCCCTACTATGATTGTGTTACTGTCGATTTCCCCTTTTATGGCTGTTAGTATTTGGCTTATGTATTGAGGTGCTCCTATGTTGGGTGCATAAATATTTACAGTTGTTATATCTTCTTCTTGAATCGATCCCTTGATCATTATATAGTGTCCTTCTTTGTCTCTTGTGATAGTCTTTATTTTAAAGTCTATTTTGTCCGATATGAGAATTGCTACTCCAGCTTTCTTTTCATTTCCATTTGCATGGAATATCTTTTGCCATCCCCTCACTTTCAGTCTGTATGTATCCCTAGGTCTGAAGTGGGTCTCTTGTAGACAGCATATATATGGGTCTTATTTTTGTATCCATTCAGCCAGTCTGTGTCTTTTGGTGGGAGCATTTAATCCATTTACATTTAAGGTAATTATCAATATGTATGTTCCTATTCCCATTTTCTTAAATGTTTTGGGTTTGTTATTTTAAGTGTTTTCCTTCTCTTGTGTTTCTTGCCTAGAGAAGTTCCTTTAGCATTTGTTGTAAAGCTGGTTTGGTGGTGCTGAACACTCTCAGCTTTTGCTTGTCTGTAAAAGTTTTAATTTCTCCATCAAATCTGAATGAGATCCTTGCTGGGTAGAGTAATCTTGGTTGTAGGTTTTTCTCCTTCATCACTTTAAATATGTCGTGCCACTCTCTCCTGGCTTGCAGAGTTTCTGCTGAAAGATCAGCTGTTAACCTTATGGGGATTCCCTTGTGTGTTATTTGTTGTTTTTCCCTTGCTGCTTTTAATATGTTTTCTTTGTATTTAATTTTTGATAGTTTGATTAATATGTGTCTTGGCGTGTTTCTCCTTGGAGTTATCCTGTATGGGAATGTCTGTGCTTTCAGGACTTCATTAAGTATTTCCTTTCCCATATTAGGGACGTTTTCAACTATAATCTCTTCAAATATTTTCTCAGTCCCTTTCTTTTTCTCTTCTTCTTCTGGGACCCCTATAATTCGAATGTTGGTGCATTTAATGTTGTCCCAGAGGTCTCTGAGACCGTCCTCAGTTGTTTTCATTCTTTTTTCTTTATTCTGCTCTGCAGTAGTTATTTCCACTATTTTATCTTCCAGGTCACTTATCCGTTCTTCTGCCTCATTTATTCTGCTATTGATCCCTTCAAGAGTATTTTTAATTTCATTTATTGTGTTTTTCATCATTGCTTGGCTCCTCTTTAGTTCCTCTAAGTCCTTGTTAAATGTTTCTTGCATTTTGTCTATTCTATTTCCAAGATTTTGGATCATCTTTACTATCATTATTCTGAATTTTTTTTCAGGTAGACTGCCTATTTCCCCTTCATTTGTTAGATCTGGTGTGTTTTTACCTTGTCCCTTCATCTGCTGTGTGTTTTTCTGTCTTCTCATTTTTCTTATCTTACTGTGTTTGGCGTCTCCTTTTTGCAGGCTGCAGCATCGTAGTTCCTGTTGTTTTTGGTATCTGTCCCCAGTGGCTAAGGTTGGTTCAGTGGGTTGTGTAGGCTTCCTGGTGGAGGGGACTACTGTCTGTGTTCTGGTGGATTAGGGTGGATCTTGTCTTTCTGGTGGGCAGGTCCACGTGTGGTGGTGTGTTCTGGGGTGTCTGTGGCCTTATTATGATTTTAGACATCCTCTCTGCTAATGGATGAGGCTGTGTTCCTGTCTTGCTAGTTGTTTGGCATTGGGTGTCCAGCACTATAGCTTGCTGTTCGTTGAGTGAAGCTGGGTCTTGGTGTTGAGATGGAGATCTCTGGGAGATTTTCACCATTTGGTATTACGTGGAGCTGGGCGGTCTCTTGTGGACCAGTGTCCTGAAGTTGGCTCTCCCACCTCAGAAGTACAGCCTGGATGCCTGGCTAGAGCACCAAGAGCCTTTCATTCACATGGCTCAGAATAAAAGGGAGAAAAAATAGAAAGAAAAAAAGTAAGAGGATAAATAAAATAAAGTAAGATAAAATAAAATAAAAAATTATTATTTAGAAAAAAAGAAAAAAAAATTTAAGTAAAAAAAAAAACAAAAACAAAAAAAAACGGACAGACAGAACCCTAGGACAAATGGTGAAAGCATAGCTATACAGAAAAATCTCACACAGAAGCATACACATACACACTCACATAAAGAGGAAAGGGGGAAAAATAACATATCTTGTTCCCAAAGTCCACCTCCTCAATTTGGGATGATTCATTGTCTATTCAGGTATTCCAGAGATGCAGGTACATCAAGTTGTTTGTGGAGCTTTAATCCGCTGCTTCTGAGGTTGCTGGGAAAAATTTCCCTTTCTCTTCTTTGTTCACACAGCTCCCAGGGTTCAGCTTTGGGTTTGGACCCGCCTCTGCATGTAGGTCGCCTGAGGGTGACTGTTCTTCGCTCAGACAGGACAGGATTAAAGGAGCAGCTGATCCAGGGGCTCTGGCTCACTCAGGCCGGGGAGAGGGAAGGGTACGGATGTGGGTGAGCCTGCGGCGGCAGAGTCCAGCGTGACGTTGCAACAGCCTGAGGCACGCCGTGCATTCTCCTGGGGAAGTTGTCCCTGGGTCACGGGACCCTGCCAGTGGCGGGCTGCACAGGCTCCCAGGAGGGGCAGTGGGGGTAGTGACCTGTGCTTGCACACAAGATTCTTGGTGGTGGCAGCAACAGTCTTAACCTTTCATGCCCATCTCTGGGGTTCACGCTGATAGCAGCGGCTCACGCCAGTCTCTGGAGCTCGTTTAGGCGGCGCTCTGAATCCCCTCTCCTCGCGCACCAGGAAACAAAGAGGCCAGAGAAAGTCTCTTGCCTGTTCCGCAGCTCCAGACCTTTTCCCGGACTCCCTCCCAGCTAGCTGTGGTGCGCTAACCCCTTCAGGCTGTGTTCATGCTGCCAACCCCAGTCTTCTCCCTGCAATCTGACCGAAGCCCGAGCCTCAGCTCCCAGCCCCCGCCTGCCCCGGCGGGTGAGCAGACAAGCCTCTCGGGCTGGTGAGTTCTGGTCGGCACTGCTCCTCTGTTGCA